>NC_084742.1:52054789-52077289 GCF_033978785.1 Entelurus aequoreus
ATTAGACTAAAATATCAATAATATTAAGTTAACATAATTTGCCATTACATGGAGTAAATTTTTTTTGGTTCTCCCAAAATAGAAAGAAAGAGTACATTTAGTAAGAAAAGTTACAGTACTTTAGTGATACATATTATTTCTAGGCTTTTGAGGGCCAAACAAAATAAAGTGGCGGGCCACATCTGGCCCTCGGGCCTTGAGTTTGACACCAGTGCACTAGTACTTTCAAAATAAATAAAAAAAACAGTTTGAATATAGTTTTGATTCCCACTTACACTGTCATTTTTTTGAATTAATTATTTATTTATTTATTGACGACGTTTATTCCGTCCTTGTGGAGCTCATGCAAAGTTGACAACTGTTCCAAATGAAAGGTCGTTTTGTGACAACGTGCAATATTTCTGATGTCTTTAAGCGGTGAACTGGAAACACTGGCTAACGTTAGCGTCGACAGTTTTTTGACTTGCTACCTAGAAAATGCAGTAAAATACACCACAAGTTAACTCTCCGTTAAATGGGGAATGGGAAGCTATTCCCAGAAAATCTAGCTACATCAAAGCTACATTTCTATCTATTATATTCAACCTGAATAAATGGGTAACCTTATTTTTTATTTAAAAAAAAAAAAAAAATTCTTCCAAATTCAACATCAAAACTTTCAGTTTCAGAGTGACTATTCTCAAGTACGGTACAAAACCATACAAAATGCAACATAAAAAAAAACAAGTGTAAATTAAAAAAAAAAGGCTTCACAATAAGAAAGCTGTCCTATACCTCTGTGGTTCTATTGACCATCATCTGAAGCAGGAGAAACCAGGGAGGAAAATATCAGAACATTTAAACTACATTTTTTTTAATGTAGCCAGTTTCCCTTAGCTACATCACTTCACTTACGTCATTTAGTGAAGTACTTGACCCACAACAGGAAGTCACATGCTCAACATGCGACTTCCGCCCACTCCCCAATTTGAAACCACCGATGAACGGTAAGTATACTTTGTCATGATAAACTTAATTCACAGTCAAGATGGCGTTCACAGTGTTCTCTCTCTCTCTCTGTCAGATGAAATATACTAAAATAACGATGGACTGAATCCAATCCACTTTATTTATATAGCACATTTCAAAAAAACAATAGAAGTTTCACAAAGAAGTTGAGACATACATACTCGGAGAGTCAATAGTACAAAACATATAACTATAAAAGAATAAATACATCAAAGAAATCCCTTTAGGGTCAATGGATGGCTGACTAGCGCTTATACAGCTGCAGCCGGCCTCTGTAGATCCCACTCCCTCCCCTCTGTTGCAAGTTTTGTTGATTCTATGGCATACTTGCCAACCTTGAGACCTCCGATTCCGGGAGGTGGGGGGTGGGGGGTGGGGGGCGTGGTTGGGGGCGTGGTTAAGAGGGGAGGAGTATATTTACAGCTAGAATTCACCAACTCGAGTATTTCATATATATATATATATATATTATTATATTATATATATATATATATATATATGTATATATATATATATATATATATATATATATATATATATATATATATATATATATATATATATATATACATATATATATATATATATATATATGAAATACTTGACTTTCAGTGAATTCTGGCTATATATATTTATTTTATTATACATATAAATAAAATAAAAACTTGAATTTCAGTGTTCCGGAGGCTATCCAGTAGATGGCAGTATTGTCCTGTTGAAGAGTGTCACAACATTGCTGTTTACGGCAGACAAACTGCTTTACGGTAGACGATAACGTGACTGCAGTTGTTGTGTGTTGTTACCACGTTGGGAGGACGTTAATGAAACTGCCTAACAATAAACCCACATATGAAACCAAGAACTCGCCCTCGATCATTCTACAGTTATAACGTGATTGTGCAGGCACGCTGTTTATATCGTGGGAAAGCGGACGTGAAAACAGACTGTCGCCGCTGTCCCCACTCAGGTCCGCATGGAGCTGGAGGGGGCGTGGCCTCCAGCTCCAGCTGAATTCCGGGAGTTTATCGGGAGAAATTTTCTTCCGGGAGGTTATCGGGAGAGGCGCTGAATTCCGGGAGTCTCCCGGTAAAACCAGGAGGGTTGGCAAGTATGTTCTATGGAACATGTTTATGTGTGCTATGGCTATAAGTTTTTTTTCCCTTGGCCTCAGTCTGGACCCCCTCCCTGGAGTCCAGCCTTTGAATTTTTTGTATTGTTGTATATTCGGTCGTGTGATGGGAGATGAGCCAAGAAGACGCCCACGAGGAATCGTCAAACAATAAGCTTTATTTGTTTCAGCGAGCCTCAGACTGGAACTGCAGCTTCCAGGAGAAAGAGTATGGGCCTGATTACTTTTCTGTTGTCCTCTTGGACCACTATCATTAAATACCTTTGACACAAAGACCCCCACTCTTCGTAGCTCCAGCCTTCAATTGATTAACGTGGACCCCGACTTAAACAAGTTGAAAAACTTATTCGGGTGTTACCATTTAGTGGTCAATTGTACGGAATATGTACTGTACTGTGCAATCTAATAATACAAGTCCCAATCAATTAACCACTCCCCAACGTTTACCTGTGTCTCACCTTTTTTTTTCTAAGGGGCGCCGGAAGTTGGCAGACCCGTCAGCAATCCTTTTTCTGTCTCCCTGTAATGTTTGTCTGATCTTGAATGGGATTGTGCTGAAAATCAAATTCCCCCTCAGGGATTAATAAAGTACTTCTGAATCTGAAACTAAAATAGACTAAAATCACCCAACTCTCATGCTGGTTTAAAAGCCAAAGAGTAAAAATGTGTTTTAAGACGTGATTTAAAACTCATTAAAAAAGAGGGAGACGTCCGAATAGCAAGAGGGATATTGTTCCAACGTTTTGGAGCCACGGCAGAAAATGCACGATCCCCTCTGGGTTTTAAACGGGTGTGGTAAATTATACCATGTACCATTTCTTTATATGATTGTGAGCTAGCATGTGTTTGTATTTGGTCACAGAATCCTTTAGAGGATTTTTCTACTAAGGAATTATGCCCTTAGATAACTTCAAATGTGCACATGACCACCACAAGCTCTCGAGAGAGTGGTGGCTCTTGCCCCCATGACAACTGGAATCCAGGTTTGGATTTTAGGAGGTAGTGTAAAGACATTAGCAACATCTGGTAGGAAGCCCTCACAGGTAAGAGTAGAGGATAGGGGTCGGCGGTCACCCGACTCAAACCGATCAGAGGAAATAGATTTACTAGCCAAGCAACAATTTGGGCTTTGTCCAGACTGGCCGGCTTCAAGGCTAGAGCTACGAAGAGTGAGGGTCTTTGTGTCAAAGGCATTTAATGATAGTGGTCCAAGAGGACAACGGAAGAGTAATCAGGCCCATACTCTTTCTCCTGGAAGCTGCAGTTCCAGTCGTAGGCTTGCTGAAACAAATAAAGCTTATTGTTTGACGATTCCTCGTTGGCGTCTTCTTGGCTCATCACCCATCACACGACCAAATATACAACATTACAAAAAAATAGTTCCTCTGCGTTAGCACTTACAATAACAGTAGCTATGTTCACATGGACTCATTTAATCGGATTAAAAGCCTAACCGGAATAAAAATGCTTTATGTAAACACGCCATTCGGATCAAAATTTAATTCCGATCGAGACGGGTGGTTAATGTCCCAAATCATTGGGATTGGAGCGCATGAAAACACATCTTCCGAAATTCGGGTTAGAATTATCCTTACTGCCCATGTCTTTGATGTCAGCTATAATTTGTTGGTAGAAGTTGGACTGAATTTAATAGTCTCGGAAAGAAGCGATTGTCTTGCTGCCGTCTCCCCTTATTCAACATGTACAAACATAGCGTTATATACTGTTGAGTTGGTTCCTTTAAAATGAGACGAGCAAAAACAAAAGTATGATCTGCAGTGTCATGTGTCGATGTAACAATAAGAGGAGGGATCCAGTTGTCATCTCAACGAGCTGTTTTATTCACGACATTACAGCTATTTCAAGTGCTAACTACTAGCCTCAAACACACTACACACAATGTTGTAACATGTGCCAACCCGTACATAATCACAACATAAAAAGCATTTTAAAAAAGAGGTAAAACAAAAGTAGTGAACAGATAGAAACGTGATAAATAAATACAGTGATAACGTTGGACAAGCAGAAATGCACAAATCCTTGTTTGTTTACAGCGGAAATCACTGCTGCAGTGAGAAAACTCATCCAAGAGATGGCGCCACAGCACAAATGATACCACACCTCTCCGCTTGTGCGAGGTTTTGCGCATGTCAAAGTCAAGTATTCCAATTTAAGATGGGATCCATGAAAATGCACGTTATAATCAGATACTTTTTTTCAGTGTCCATGTACAGTACATAGTAACATTCTAATCCGAATGATGATCCGATTAAATAAATGTTGTCCATGTACACATGGCTAGTGTTGCTAATACTTGTTTAATATACAGGTCAAGGCACATCATTTTTTGGAGTTTTTTTCGAGGGATATACACTACCGTTCAAAAGTTTGGGGTCACATTAAAATGTCCTTATTTTTCAATGAAGATAACTTTAAACTAGTCTTAACTTTAAAGAAATACACTCTATACATTGCTAATGTGGTAAATGACTATTCTAGCTGCAAATGTCTGGTTTTTGGTGCAATATCTACATAGGTGTATAGAGGCCCATTTCCAGCAACTATCACGCCAGTGTTCTAATGGCACAATGTGTTTGCTCATTGGCTCAGAAGGCTAATTGATGATTAGAAAACCCTTGTGCAATCATGTTCACACATCTGAAAACAGTTTAGCTCGTTACAGAAGCTACAAAACTGACCTTCCTTTGAGCAGATTGAGTTTCTGGAGCATCACATTTGTGGGGTCAATTAAACGCTCAAAATGGCCAGAAAAAGAGAACTTTCATCTGAAACTCGACAGTCTATTCTTGTTCTTAGAAATTAAGGCTATTCCACAAAATTGTTTGGGTGACCCCAAACTTTTGAACGGTAGTGTATAAGCGGAATAGATGAAACCCATAAGCTACGCTGTGAGCTGTTTTGTACTTGTCGTTTTTAACCCTATTTAGAATGCACATGAAAGAGAAAGACATTTGTGTTTTGGTCTCATATAAGAATGATAAATGATTAGCAAAAATTTAAAAAGCGCAGTTTTCTTCTAACAAGTGAGGTTCTGTATTCGCGTCATTTAGGCCTTTTTGGAGCTCCTTCAAAAATGAACTCCTCCTAAAGATTTTGTCTCAATGCTACCATTAAAATCATGTGTACTTCATGGCGGGCTGTTGTGAAAAAGTATTTGTCATTGCATGTGGGTGTAGCATGGCTTCAAAGTATCAGGTATCAAAATACGAAACTGTCACACAAATGTAAAAGGAACTTCTTACCTTGGACTGGACATCGGCGTTATGGTCGTTCTGGAGGAGCAGGGCTGCCGATTTGGTGTCGTCTTTGCGAGCGGCGATGTGCAAGGCCGGCAAACGGACTTTTCCTTTTGTGTCATTCTCCAATAAAATGGAAACCACCTGATTGTGGCCCTGCTGAAGAGCAATGGCCAGAGGGGTGAAGCCATCCTGTGTGGGAGAGGACCAATAGGCATGAATACTTTTGGGATAGGTTCATATCTAAACTCTCGACTTCAGTCACTTCAGTCGCCATTCTTTAACACTAATACTGTGTACTAGCCCTCAAATGTTTTAGCAGATAATTATACTATACTTGATCAACCCAGAGCGCTATAAAAGAATCAAGGCAGCTTTAGAGGGGTCGGGTAGTCGGTGGTCCGGTACTGCAGGTACCATCTTCCCATATATTCTATTTCAATATCTTTGTATTTCACAATTGCAAGGTACTTTAATAACCAGTTAAATTTAAAACACAAATTTATTTATACAAAATATGTGAGTCCCCGCTTCAACTCTCCATCAGTTTGGGGGTCCTTGGCTTGGGAAACTTTGAAGACCCCTGGTTAAAGCTGAAGACTTATTCCTTCAATACTTCCAATCTTGTATAACGTCTCAGGAGTCACTCGCAGCAAAATAATGATAAGAAGGGACCGACGGTACTGGATGGGGGCGAAACTGTACCGTGACAATGGAGTAGAACCCTCAAATACCTACCTCATTCAAATACAGATGCCTGGTTGGCATAACAGACTGAGGTCCAAGTCACTCTCGCCTTATAAGCAGAGCCCTGCAGATTTTCACAGATCAACAACCTGAAGAGCGGCTTGACGTTTGGTCATCGGACAATGCAAGAGACAAATTCTTCAACTGTCAAACAATGCGAGACGAGAGCCTAGGTGCCTATACGTGTCAGACCTCCAGCTCAACGCACGACAAGGGTAGACTCTTCTGACACCGCAGTACAAAAAGAACTTGCCCAGCATGTTTCATCTGCAGATATGTCCAGCTGTCAAGCTGCTATTTACCTAAAACAGGGAGGCAGAGAGGGAAAACTCCCTCTCCCTCATACAACAAATCGCTGGGCCGTTAGGAGAAAACACAGGGAGTGTAACTCCGCTGTAACATAGACAAGAGCCAGTCCAATGCAGTAGAGTCCACCATCTTACCCAGCACCCTGCCTGGAGTCATGGTCCTTCAACCTCCGGAGTGGAAGTGCAGCAGATTCCACACAACCACTAGACCGAGCAAAGATGCTTTCCGTGACTGTAGCTGAGATCAAAGATCCATGCGTCATCTACCAAATTGGACGGCGACTGTGGACATATTCTGCGCCACATTACATCTGGGCTTGGAGGCCGTTGGATGAAGACCACTGCAACCAGTTGGAGGCGAGGGACTACAGCACCTTGCCAGCGACGAACGAACGCACCGCGTCACCACAGCAAACAAATAGTGAGTTGTATTGTATTGTGGTGGGGGGTAAAACACCAATAAATTGCTTTCAACTATTTTTTATAGGCAAAGTTGATTTGAGATCTGAGTGTTTTGAGATACAAGCTCAGTCATAGAATAAATAAAGCTCGTAAGTTGAGGCACCACTGTATATACTTGGTGCGACCATGCCTCGCCTCTACCTCCAGCGACCTCCAGGCAAGATTGAGTTTGACACCCATGTCTAGGAGCACGCTAAGGCTAGGACCTATGAATCCATCCAGGGTGTTCAAAGTCTTCCTTCCAGGTCCAGTTTTCTTAGATGCGTGAGCCGGGTCAACTGAGTTCTAATCTCAGTGCCATTTGGATGAAATAGTTCCTTGCCCTGTCTGTAGGGTTGCACCCAGACACTCTGTGGAAGGAGCTAATAAAGATGTAATTTTGGTTTCTATACAAAGCTTGTGACCGTAGGTGGTCACAAAACCCTCACTCCTCTCCACCTGAGGCACGATCTTCGACCCCAAATTTCCACTCTCTGGGGCCACAAAACTACAAATTGTTTTTACTCCCTTGGTATTCCTTCAGAATCACAAACATCAACTTCAACAGATCTAGAACCAAAGGACTCTTCACCTCTGTGGCAGTGCTCTGGTTGCCTCCGTTCTCAAGAAGGTATCGCACCACATCCAAGTGATTCTCCTGGGCGGCCATGTAGAGTGGAGTGAATCCATTCTGCACAATAAAACAAAGGATATAGCAACAAACCGTAGACCAAGAACTGGGGAACCTGATACCATTTGATTTCACCTGAGATTGTGTGTTGATGTCGGCACCTTGCTTGACCAGAATCTTCACCACTTCAATCTGACCCGCGAGAGAGGAGATGTGTAGAGCTGTATTTCCTTTCTAAATTCAGGTCAAAACAAAACAAAACAAAACAGTCAAGAACATATTCTTGAGATCAACATGCAAATAGAACCCATAATTAAAACACACTTTCTTCTACAAACCCCGTTTCCATATGAGTTTGGAAATTGTGTTAGATGTAAATATAAACGGAATACAATGATTTGCAAATCATTTCCAAACCCTTATTCAGTTGAATATGCTACAAAGACAACATATTTGATGTTCAAACTGATAAACATTTTTTTTTTGCAAATAATCATTAACTTTAAGAATTTGATGCCAGCAACACGTGACAAAGAAGTTGGGAAAGGTGGCAATAAATACTGATAAAGTTGAGGAATGCTCATCAAACACTTATTTGGAACATCCCACAGGTGAACAGGCAAATTGGGAACATGTGCATTCACTAAAAAGCTTTACTAAAAAGAGAAGTTTTCAAATGTTTCTTAAAAGTGTCAACACAGGTAAGATCACGGAGGGACTGGTGCAAGTTGTTCCAGAGTCCGGGAGCTATAGCCTGGAATGCCAGGTCTCCACGGGTTTTAAAACGAGTTTTTGGGATCTTTAGAAGACCCTGGCCAGAAGACCGGAGGCTGCGCCCTGAACAGTAGGGGCATAACAAGTCAGTGATGTACTGAGGGGCCCCACCATGCAACGCACGGAATGTTAGGACTAAGATCTTAAACTCATTTCGGAATTTAACTGGAAGCCAATGAAGACTGGATACAATGGGGGTGATATGGCCTGTTCTGGGTGCACCGGTCAAAAGTCTGGCGGCTGAATTTTGTACCGTCTGAAGTCTATTTATTGTTGACTTGTTGAGAAGAGTGAAAAGAGAATGGCAATAGTCAATACGAGACGAAATGAACGCGTGAATGATCATTTCGAGATCCAGTTTTGACAACAAATATCTAATTTCAGAAATATTTCTGGGATGATAAAAACAGTTTTTGGTCAGTTGACGACAGTGACCCTCCAAAGACATTGACTGATCCAACACAAGCCCAAGGTTTCTGAGGCTGCATTGAACAGATGCACCCAGAGCACCAATTGAGTTCTTGATCAGGGGGATCTTTTTATCGGGAGCAGTTGTCTTCGATTGATTGATTGATTGATTGATTGATTGATTGATTGAGACTTTCATTAGTAGATTGCACAGTACAGTACATGTTCCGTACAATTGACCATTAAATGGTAACACCCGAATAAGTTTTTCAACTTGTTTAAGTCGGGCATTGAATTATTTACATTATTTACAATCCGGGGGTGGCATGTGGAGGGGGTTGGGACGGGGGGGTTAGGTTTGGTTGATATCAGCACTTCAGTCATCAACAATTATATCATCTGAGAAATGGACATTGAAACAGTGTAGGTCTGACTTTGTAGGATATGTACAGCGAACAGTGAACATAGTGAGCTCAGAAAGCCTAAGAACAAGTATATACATTTGATTATTTGTCAGAATTGATCTACTATTTAATACAGGATACACATTTTGTATGTGTGGCTATCATGAATTGATTAACGTGGACCCCGACTTAAACAAGTTGAAAAACTTATTCGGGTGTTATCATTTAGTGGTCAATTGTACCGAATATGTACTAAACTGTGCAATCTACTAATAAAAGTTTCAATCAATCAATCAATGCGTTTATGCACAAAAAAAGTTCAAGGACCCCAGCCCAAAAATGCATAGGAAGTCAGCCATTTTAGTTAGAAAAGGTCGTATTAAATGTCATATTGGGAACTTAAAAGTCAAATCCTCTGACGCTGAAATTGCAGAAAGCAAGTCAAAATTTGCTAAGTGAATGTTTCGAGTGGAAAAGATGCATACAAAAATATCAAAAACCTATGAGACAAAACTTTAACTTTACACTTTTAAAATGTCGAATTATGGATGACAGCGAAATATTTGGCTTGCAACAGGCGACCAAATGCAAAAACAAAATGTATATATTACGTGTTATAAGCGAAATATGATAATTGGTATCCTGCGTATTCGCTGTCATCACTGTTTGAACAGGAATGGCAACTGACTCTTTTTGAGGAAACAGCTCATTTGGACAGAAGACTTGAAGCAGCAAATACACAAAGCTTTTACTTGCAGTTGTGTTCATGTCCCGATCAATAGCTTGCCTGCTGAAGGCATCATAATATAATATAGCTTGTCCTATTTATCCCAGGTGTTCACATATTACAATGTAGAACAGGGGTCTCAAACTCAATTTGCCTGGGGGCCGCTGGATGCAGAGTCTGGGTGAGGCTGGGCCGCAAGAAAAGATTTCTTAAAAAAGTTATTTTAAAATGTCTTTATTTTTATTTTCAACACAAAATAAAATCAAAATATAAATGAAGAAAATGAGAATTAAGTAAATAAATCAGTCATAAGTAATAACAAGAGAGGAGAAGTCTAGCAAAACTCCTAGCCATTATGGACAACACCTCCCACCCACTACACTCGGACCTTGCGAGAATGAGCACGTTCGGTGGAAGGCTCAGACTCCCAAAATGCAACACGGAACGGCACAGAAGGTCCTTCATACCGACAGCCATCAGTCTGTATAATGCATATGTTCTTTGACTGCACTTAAATGTACAGTATATGTAGTATATGTACAATATATTTATATTATTTAATTATTATATTTATAATATAAATAAATGATAAATGGGTTATACTTGTATAGCGCTTTTCTACCTTCAAGGTACTCAAAGCGCTTTGACAGTATTTCCATATTCACCCATTCACACACACATTCACACACTGATGGCGGGAGCTGCCATGCAAGGCGCTAACCAGCAGCCATCAGGAGCAAGGGTGAAGTGTCTTGCCCAAGGACACAACGGACGTGACTAGCATGGTAGAAGGTGGGGATTGAACCCCAGTAACCAGCAACCCTCCGATTGCTGGCACGGCCACTCTACCAACTTTGCCACACCGTTGTCTATTGTGAGCGAACTGTGGTGCTGAATTTCCCCCAGGGATCAATAAAGTGCTTTCTATTTCTATTCTATTCTAACAATAATAATTTGATTTCTCCAGTCAGCAACAAAGTATACACATACACATAACGTGCAACCCGGTTCACTCGCTCATCTCCCTGGTATTTTGCATACTCGTCAGCATGTCCAGTTGTTGACGTTTTAAATTGTATTTCTTGTGCACGGCAACTTTCTCTGTGCAAATAAGACACGTCGGGGTGCCCCTGTGCTCAACAAAGAAATATTGCATCTCCCACTTTTCCTGGAATTGTCTTTGCTCATCCCTAACCTTTCTCTTCACTGCAGGCTTTGAAAAAGACATGTTTGGGGTTGTGGAATATATTTGTATTCAGCCGATGCACGGAGAATAATGTTATTTCCGCAATGTGTGTCGTTCCGCTTTTCCTCCCGACAGAAACACGGCGGTCGGCGTAAAGTACCGGGGAAAAGTGACGGCTCCCGGAGTGTTATATGGCGTCATATAAAAATATATGTAGTGTTCATCGTGTGAGGCAATGCAAATTAAACAATAAAAAAAACAAATAACGGTTTGAATTGGTCCAGGTTATCGGGGACTTTATTACTGACGGACAGGTGTCGCCGTGTGACCGCAGACAACCCTCGTCTCCATGACAACGTTTCTCTCACTTTCACTCATTTGCCGCTTTTCCACTAACGCAGTGGTATTTTGGACCCAAATAACACAAATCGTCTTTGTCTGGAGCCAACGGGAGGGGGCAGGGGGGGGGTTGGGGGCTCACTGTGGAGTTTACAGCGAGAGAGAGCAAAAGAGAGAGAGAGAGAGCGAGCGAGGGAGTGAGGGAGGGAGGGAGAGAGAGAGAGCGAGAGAGCGAGCGAGGGAGGGAGGGCGGGAGGGAGGGAGGAAGAGCGCCGTGCGGGTCTCGTGGAAAAGCAGCAAAACGTTTCTCTGCTTGCATCACACAAGTGACGTCAATGTTCGGCCCTCGAGAGCCATATACCACACCATGATTGGTAGATTCCTTGTAGCCCGGAAGAGTTAGGGCTACAAGGAAATCTGGGTATTTTTTCTGTTGTGTTTATGTTGTGTTACGTGTGGATGTTCTCCCAAAATGTGTTTGTCATTCTTGTTTGGTGTGGGTTCACATTGTGGCGCATATTTGTAACATTGATAAAGTTTTTTTTATACGGCCACCCTCAGTGTGACATGTGTGGCTGTTGACTAAGTATGATTTGCATCCACTTACGTGTGTCTGTTGAAGCCGCATACAACATGTGACTGTGCAGGCACATTGCTTGTACGGAGAAAAAGTGGACGTTAAACCTCTGCCCTCAATATTGTTGTCCTCGGAATGCTTCAGCACACAGCGCTGTCAAGCGGCATTCATATAAAACTCGCGGGCCGCACTAACATTAAACGTTCATATTGAGTTGCGGGCCGCACAATAACGTCTCGCGGGCCGCAATTGGCCCGCGGTCTGCATGTTTGAGACCCCTGATGTAGAACAATCATCACTTTTTACAAAACCTAAAACCAGTGAAATTGGTACGTCGTGTAAATCGTCAATAAAAACAGAATACAATGATTTGCAAATCCTTTTCAACTTATATTCAATTGAATAGACCGCAAAGACAAGATGTTTAATGTTCGAACTGATAAACTTTGTTAATATTTGCAAATATTAGCTAATTTGGAATTTGATGCCTGCAACATGTTTCAAAAAAGACTGAGAAAGTTGAGGAATGCTCATCAAGCACTTATTTGGAACATCCCACAGGTGATCAGGCTAATTGGGAACAGGTGGGTGCCATGATTGGGTATAAAAGCAGCTTCCATGAAATGCTCAGTCATTCACAAACAAGGATGGGGCGAGGGTCACCACTTTGTCAACAAATACGTGAGCAAATTGTTGAACAGTTTGAGAACAACATTTCTCAATGAGCTATTGCAAGGAATTTAGGGATTTCACCATCTACGGTCCGTAATATCATCGAAAGGTTCAGAAAATCTGGAGAAATCACTGCACGTATGCGACAAGGCCCGTGACCTTCGATCCCTCCGGTGGTACTGCATCAAAAACCGACATCAGTGTATAAAGGATATCACCACATGGGCTCAGGAACCCTTCAGAAACGACTGTCAGTAATTACAGTTAGTCGCTACATCTATAAGTGCAAGTTAAAACTCTACTATGCAAAGTGAAAGCCGTTTATCAACAACACCCAGAAACGCCGCTGACTTTGCTGGGCCCGAGCTCATCTAAGATGGACTGATGCAAAGTGGAAAAGTGTTATGTGGTCTGACGAGTCCACATTTCAAATTGTTTTTGGAAACTGTGGACGTCGTGTCCTCTGGACCAAAGAGGAAAAGAACCATCCGGACTGTTAAAAGCGCAAAGTTCAAAAGCCAGTATCTGTGATGGTATGGGGGTGTATTAGTGCCCAAGGCATGGGTAACTTACACATCTGTGAGGGCACCATTAATGCTGAAAGGTACATACAGGTTTTGGAGCAACATATGTTGCCATCCAATCAACGTTATCATGGACGCCCTGCTTATTTCAGCAATGCAATGCCAAGCCACATTCTGCACGTGTTACAACAGTGTGGCTTCATAGTAAAAGAGTGCGGGTACTAGACTGGCCTGCCTGTAGTCCAGACCTGTCTCCCATTGAAAATGTGCGGCGCATTATGAAGCCTAAAATACCACAACGGAGACCCCCGGACTGTTGAACAACTTAAGCTGTACATCAAGCAAAAATGGGAAAGAATTCCACCTGAAAAGCTTCAAAAATTGGTCGTTTACTAAATGTTGTTAAAAGGAAAGGCCATGTAACACAGTGGTAAAAATACCCCTGTGACAACTTTTTTGCAATGTGTTGCTGCCATTGAATTCAAAGTTAATGATTATTTGCAAAAAAAATAAAAAATAAATATGATGGTGTCATTATGGATTTTATCCATCCATCCATCCATCCATCCATCTTCTTCCGCTTATCCAAGGTCGGGTCACGGGGGCAGCAGCCTAAGCAGGGAAGCCCAGACTTCCCTCTCCCCAGCCACTTCGTCCAGCTCCTCCCAGGGGATCCCAAGGCGTTCCCAGGCCAGCGTGTCCTGGGTCTTCCCTGTGGCCTCCTACCGGTCGTACGTGCCCGAAACACCTCCCTAGGGATGCGTTCGCATGGCATCCCGACTAAATGCCCGAACCACCTCATCTGGCTCCTCTCCATGTGGAGGAGCAGCGGCTTTACTTTGAGCTCCTCCCGGATGACAGAGCTTCTCACCCTATCTCTAAGGGAGAGACCCGCCACCTGGCGGAGGAAACTCATTTGGGCCGCTTGTACCCGTGATTTTATTCCCAGTGTGAGGGACATTTGATTGACTCCCATTATCACAGATAAAGACGACCCCACTAGATTCCCAACCTCAATCTCCAGTTGACTTCGGTTTTCCTTACCTTTGTGGCAGAATTCAAGGCAACTCCCCTTTCTAGCAGCTCCTGGACCAGGTCTACATGGCCCTCCTTGGCTGCCAGGTGCAGTGCGTTGAGACCATTCTGAAATACAAAACAAGGTCAATCGTTAAGTGCTACTTACTTTATCATTACTAAAGAGTGTTCGACTATTTATCCATTTCTGTAACATTACAAGGATTTACCATATTTTTCCGGACTATAAGGCGCACTTAAAATCAGTTTTTTCCATGGAGGCTGGCTGCCGCTAAAAAGCGCTACTCAACCGTCCATCACCCCGAAGAAGAATCAAGCTGTGGTGAAGGCGTGGCGTGGGGTTGGGGTGTGTGTTTGTGTATATGCCCATTGTCTTGGGTGTAGTGATGTGTCCATAGGCCTGGGGCCGTTCTGCATGCAATGCAAGCAAAGTTCGACTCCCAGGTGTCGTTGAGGAGGGAGGGAGGTCAAAAGCGTCCATCATTGAGGTGTCCTCGGGGGATGTTTTCAGAATATCCTGCTTCTGTTTTGCAGCGTCAAGGCCATTCGAGGGAGTCAAATCGTAGATTTTTGTTTTTCCAAGCGAGCAGACATTTCCATGGCTTGTCTGTTCTATTTGTTCATGCTGGCTGCTCTCATATCCAATTTTCGCATTTCAACAAGCTTTTCCATGATGTGATCCATCTTGCGATTCAGTTCAGAAATCGCCACAGGCTGTGATGCCACAGCCCGACCCAAGACTTCCATTGCGACGAACAGCCTTTGGGCTCCTTGAGTGGCTGCCATCGTCTTACGAATTTGACGATACACCAGAGCAATGCCCAGCCCAATCAGCAGGTGCCCCGCGATCATGGTTCCAAATAGGTAGATGTCTTCCACGTCCTCGATGGAAAGGACTGAGAAGCACATGATTTTCCATTTCTCCCACGAATCTCTCACGTACCCCGCAGCAATGGTTCCATCAGGGCAGCCAGGCTCCCCAGAACCTCTTTTCCTCGTCAAAAAGATTTTGTCAATTGAGTCGAGAGTCCAGCTAATCAATTCCATGTCTGATGTTTAGATTTGGAGGACAGCGCAGAGAAAGAGGCTTCAAAAAAGTGTAGACAGGACAAGACAAAGAGAGCAAGCAGGGAGAAGACGGGAGGAGAGAAAAATGCGACCGCCCTCACCAAGAGCAAGGCAGAAAAACCGGTGCGCCTTATGTATGAAAAAAGATCGAAAATAGACCATTCATTGGCAGTGCGCTTTATAATCTGGTGCGCCCTATGGTCCGGAAAATAGGGTATTTATAAAATTACTTTTAAAATAGTAACATTAACAGGCACCTTTCCGGGAACTTAAGGATACGGTACAAAACAAGAAATAAAGAAATAGAAAACACAACATAAAGCATCAGTTAACATTGTGCTAACAAGTCTTGAACAAGTGTGAGCTCAAATAAATGGCTGATGTTAAAGTGAATAAGCAGGTTTTGAGTCATTGATTTGAGGGTTATTCCAGAAAGTAAATTGACTCTGAGTCAGTTACTATGGTAACTTAGTTGGTGAACCTGACCTGCTCGGCGGCAGGGTTTCTTGAACAAACCGTGACTTTGAAGTTGACGTAAGCTGTCAGAAACGGTGTGGTTTTTTTTCCATACGCCCGTAGATGTCCAAGCTAGAAGACTTTATTGTCATCGGACCCAATCTTAAAACACCGCAGACATGCCAAATCGGAGTGAAATCGTTTTGTTTCTTCGCTAACAGGCACTGCCAATACAAGAGAGTCATCTATTGACGGCCCATGGGCCAAATTTGGTTTACCAGAGCCTTTTGTCTGGTCCACATCACGCAAATAATGAGACCATAAAGTTTTCCACAAAACTGCTCATTACTGGAGAACTTTTAATGAGTGGTTATAGCTCAATGGGTAGAAGAAGTCTGTTTGTGGGTTCAAATCCCACACAGGAGGAATGGTCGCATTCAATATTACTAGGTATTTAAAAAGTATTCATAGTTGTATTGTCATAATTAAATGCATATTATATCTACATTATGTTTATATTGACATTGGTATTCTAATGTACAAAACCCAAAACCAGTGAAGTTGGCACGTTGTGTAAATGGTAAATAAAAACGGAATACAATAATTTGAAAATCCTTTTCAACTTATATTCAATTGAAAAGACTAAAAAGACAAGATATTTAATGTTCGAACTGGAAAATGTTATTTTTGCAAATATTAGCTCATTTAGAATTTGATGCCTGCAACATGTTTCAAAAAATCTGGCACAAGTGGCAAAAAAGACTGAGAAAGTTGAGGGATGCTCATCAAAAGACTTATTTGGAACATCCCACAGTTGAACAGGCTAATTGGGAACAGGTGGGTGCCATGATTGGGTATAAAAGTAGCTTCCATGAAATGCTCAGTCATTCACAAACAAGGACGGGGCGAGGGTCACCACTTTGTGAACAAATGCGTGAGCAAATTGTCCAACAGTATAAGAACAACATTTCTCAACGAGCTATTGCAAGGAATTTAGGGATTTCACCATCTACGGTCCGTAATATCATCAAAAGGTTCAGAAAATCTTTAGAAATCACTGCAATGCCAAAAACCAACATTGAAAGCCTGTGACCTTCGATCCCTCAGGCCGTACTGCATCAAAAACTGACATCAGTGTGTGAAGGATATCACCACATGGGCTCAGGAACACTTCAGAAAACCACTGTCAGTAACTACAGTTTGTCGCTACATCTGTAAGTGGAAGTTAAAACTCTACTATGCAAAGCCAAAGCCATTTATCAACAACACCCAGAAACGCAGCCGACTTCGCAGGCCCCGAGCTCATCTCAGATGGACTGATGCAAAGTGGAAAAGTGTCCTGTGGTCTGACGAGTCCACATTTCAAATAGTTTTTACGTAAGCGATGATATTATGGACCTTGGATCCCTCAGGCGGTACTGCATGAAAAAGCGACATCAGTGTGTAAAGGATATCACCACATGGGCTCAGGAACACTTCAGAAAACCACTGTCAGTAACTACAGTTGGTCGCTACATCTGTAAGTGCAAGTTAAAACTCTACTATGCAAAGCGAAAGCCATTTATCAACAACACCCAGAATCGCCGCCGGCTTCCTTGGGCCCGAGCTCATCTAAGATGGACTGATGCTGGTGTTCTGTGGTCTGACGAGTTCAAATTTCAAATTGTTGCTGCCATTAATTTCTAAGTTAATGATTATTTGCAAAAAAAATAAGTTTCTCAGTTCGAACATTAAATATCTTGTCTTTGCAGTGTATTCAATTGAATATAAGTTGAAAAGGATTTTCAAATCATTGTTTTCTGTTTTTATTTACCATTTACACAGCGTGCCAACTTCACTGGTTTTGGGTTTTGTACAAATGTTATAGAAAACCTTTTCTTTGTTTTAGTCCTCTCGCACTTCAAGGCGCGTAGTGCCAAAAGTAGCAACCAGGACTCTCCATTTTGGGTCAACTGCTGGCAAAGTTTTGAGCTTGTGCCAGAGTCACGTTACAGGCTTTAAGGTCCGGAGCTATTACATTCAACAAGGGGCACCTGTGGGTTCTCTCCGCCCGGCTTGCTGGGGATTGAAAGCCAGGATGGTGCTAGTTGGATGTTCCACAGGTAGGCGAATGACGTGGCCATACAGTACCAGCACACCCGCCTCATTGCTGCAAGATGGGATACTGGGAGCATTTGGGTTTGGGCTCTTAAAGTCCTGTTTGTGACGCGCTGGCTCCATGCTATGTCTTCAATCAACCTGAGGGCCCTGCTATCTAAACCATCAAGCCTGGCTGCCAGTGGTATTCAGTGGCCATGTTTTGGAGTCTGACAGAGGCTGCTAGGGCACGGCGTTGGTCGACTGAGGTCGCCAGTGTTTGAAATTGTCGAGCCCTGGTATTTAAAAGAGCAGACAAAGAGGGTGGCATTAAAAAAGAGGGATGATGGTTCAGGTCCCTCGCCTACATGCATAAGCCCGGTCTTAGGCCAGCTTATCTTCAGGCCAAACGTTTTGGACTCCTCGTCGAACACGCTGGGAGCTTCGCTGAACAACGGTGTGTCATCTGCATATTCAAGGTCCTTGAGGGTGTAGTTACCAAGTTTGTCCTGGGCATGGCGTGCAGTGGAGTCTCCTCTATGGGGTCTTGGGGCACTAGGAGGTTAACCCCTTTACTACTGTTACCCCAGGTGGCCCTTGGCAAAGGCCTAGTGCCTGACTGCCCCCTAGCCAGGGATACGGTGAAGACCTCAATGGCGGAGCAGGCGGAAGACAGTAGATTTAAGAACTACCACAATAGTGGTAGTGGCGATGGTGGATGAAGGCTGCAGCAGAAAAGGGTCCCCAGTCGTCTTGGACTCCATGCCACTGGACCCTGACCCGATTTCTGTCAAGGATCGTGTGGTGACTGTCTGTGCACCGGTCTCCCCACGTAAAACAAAGTCACGCACAGGCATACTCCAGAAAGGGATACACCCCTACCAGGAGGATCGTCATACTCGTTCGAGTGACCGCCGATGATGATGATGATGATGAGTTACCAAGTGGCAACCCAGGGATCTGCTCGCAGACTCTTGACACAATTAATCAGGGACACAATTAAAACATTTCAGGAGCATGAAAAACAGCCCTGCCTTACCACCACTGTTATGGCGAACCACTCGGAGCCCGACCATTAGCTTGTACGCAGCTTTCAGCACCCTGGTACAGCTTCCAAAAGAGTGTGGTGATTGTGGTTTGGGCTCCGAGAGACTTCAGGATGGTACAGAGAGTCTCATGGTCCCCTGTGTCGAAGGCAGCCTTAAGGTCAATGAGGGAGATGAAGAGGTGCCGGTCCTTTTTGAACTCCATGGCCTTTTCTATTTTGAGCCGGAGAGCAGAGATGAGATCGATGGTGGGCATGAATCCGGCTTGTTGTTGGCGGTGTCTGCTTCTGGTTGCGTGTAAAGCGTGGGTGAGTAGAATGGAGGTGGATAGTTTGTCCGAAACTGCCCAAAACCATCGGTCTACGCCAGGGTTCTACCAGCCCGTCAGCTGACTGGCGATCGCAGGGCCAACGACCCGGCATGGTAAAAATAAGAGCTATGAACCCAACCAAGTCAATGGAGGACCCCTACTGTGTCATATGGGCTATAGGAACTACTGTACATGTACATGTGTATGGAAAACATCCGTCTGGAGAGCTGTAAGAAAATGATCTCAGATGTTTCTGCATATTACTCACAAAAGCAACATGGTCTAACATTGACAGTACTTGGTAAGAAACATATATATTGTTGGTCAAAAACAATTGAGAGCTTCCTTTATATCAAAAGAAGTATTCAAAACAAAATACGTCTGCCATAGCTGTCGATTATATCAAGAAAATGTTTATTTTTATTTTTATCTATTAAACTCTCCCAGTAAAATCCATATTTCAATTAAGATTTGTATTTTGTATTCTTGTAATGCATTTGTAAAACACTTTCAAATGCCATTGTTCTATAAATAAAGTTATAAAAAAAAATACGACAAAATCACACAATTTTGTGGGTAAAAAAATCGTAATATTACACTAATTAGTACAAAACCCAAAACCAGTGAAGTTGGCATGTGTAATTAATAAATAAAAACAGAATACAATGATGTGCAAATCCTTTTCAACTTATATTCAATTGAATAGACTGCAAAGACAAGATACTTAATGTTCAAACTGAGAAACTTAATTTTTTTTGCAAAAAATCTTTAACTTAGAATTTAATGGCAGCAACACATTGCAAAAAAGTTAGCACAGGAGCATTTTTACCACTGTGTTACATGGCCTTTCCTTTTAACAACACTCAGTAAACGTTTGGGAACTGAGGAGACACATTTTTGAAGCTTTTCAGGTGGAATTATTTCCCATTCTTGCTTGATGTACAGCTTAAAGGCCACTACTACCGACCACACAGTCTGATAGTTTATATATCAATGATGAAATCTTAACATTGCAACACATGCCAATACGGCCGGGTTAACTTATAAAGTGCAATTTTAAATTTCCCGCTAAACTTCCGGTTGAAAACGTCTATGTTTGATGACGTATGCGCGTGACGTCAATGGTTGAAATGGAAGTATTCGGACACCATTGAATCCAAAACAAAAAGCTCTGTTTTCATCGCAAAATTCCACAGTATTCTGGACATCTGTGTTGGTGAATCTTTTGCAATTTGTTTAATGAACAATGAAGACTGCAAAGAAGAAAACTGTATGTGGGATCGGTGTATTAGCGGCTGGCTGCAGCAACACAACCAGGAGGACTTTGATTTGGATAGCAGACGCGCTAGCCGTCGACCGCACGGATGATCGGGTGAAGTCCTTTGTCGCTCCGTCGATCGCTGGAACGCAGGTGAGCACGGGTGTTGATGAGCAGATGAGGGCTGGCTGGCGTAGGTGGATAGCTAATGTTTTTAGCATAGCTCTGTGAGGTCCCGTTGCTAAGTTAGCTTCAATGGCGTCATTAGCAACAGCATTGTTAAGCTTCGCCAAGCTGGAAAGCATTAACCGTGTAGTTACATGTCCATGGTTTAATAGTATTGTTGATTTTCTGTCTATCCTTCCAGTCAGGGGTTTATTTCTTTTGTTTCTATATGCAGTTAAGCCCGATGCTATCACGTTAGCGCCGTAGATAAAGTGCTTCGCCGATGTATTGTTGTGGAGATAAAAGTCACTGTGAATGTCCGTTTTGCGTTCTCGACTCTCATTTTCAAGAGGATATAGTATCCGAGGTGGTTTAAAATACAAATCCGTGATCCACAATAGAAAAAGGAGAGAGTGTGGAATCCAATGAGCCAGCTTGTACCTAAGTTACGGTCAGAGCAAAAAAAGATGCGTCCTGCACTGCACTCTAGTCCTTCACTCTCACGTTTCTTATCCACAAATCTTTCATCCTGGCTCAAATTAATGGGGTAATCGTCGCTTTCTCGGTCCGAATCGCTCTCGCTGCTGGTGTAAACAATGGGGAAATGTGAGGAGCCTTTCAACCTGTGACGTCACGCTACTTCTGGTACAGGCAAGGCTTTTTTTTATCAGCAACCAAAAGTTGCGAACTTTATCGTCGATGTTCTCTACTAAATCCTTTCAGCAAAAATATGGCAATATCGCGAAATGATCAAGTATGACACATAGAATGGATCTGCTATCCCAGTTTAAATAAAACAAATTCATTTCAGTAGGCCTTTAAGTTGTTCAACAGTCCGGGGGTCTCCGTTGTGGTATTTTAGTCTTCATAAGGCACCACACATTATCAATGGGAGACAGGTCTGGACTACAGGCAGGCCAGTCTAGTACCTGCACTCTTTTACTATGAAGCCACGCTGTTGTAACACGTGGCTTGCTTGGCATTGTCTTGCTGAAATAAGCAGGGGCGTCCATGATGACTTTGTATGTACCTTTCAGCATTAATGGCGCCTTCACAGATGTGTAAGTTACCCATGCCTTGGGCACTAATACACCCCCATACCATCACAGATGCTGGCTTTTCAACTTTGCGCCTTTAACAATCCGGATGGTTCTTTTCCTCTTTGTTCCGGAGGACACGACGTCCACAGTTTCCAAAAACAATTTGGAAATGTGGACTCATCAGACCACATAACACTTTTCCACTTTGCATCAGTCCATATTAGATGAGCTCGGACCCAGCGAAGCCGGCAGCGTTTCTGGGTGTTGTTGATAAATGGCTTTCGCTTTGCATAGTAGAGTTTTAACTTGCACTTACAGATGTAGCGACCAACTGTAGTTACTGACAGTGGTTTTCTGAAGTGTTCCTGAGCCCATATGGTTATATCCTTTACACACTGATGTCGCTTTTTGATGCAGTACCGCCTGAGGGATCGAAGGTCCGTAATATTGTCGCTTACATGCAGTGATTTCTCTAGATTCTCTGAACCTTTTGATGATATTACGGACCGTAGATGGTGTAAGCCCTAAATTCCTTGCAATAGCTCGTTGAGAAATGTTGTTCTTAAACTGTTGGACAATTTGCTCACGTATTTGTTTACAAATTTTGTGAATGACTGAGCATTTCATGGAAGCTGCTTTTATACCCAATCATGGCACCCACCTGATCCCAATTAGCCTGTTCACCTGTGGGATGTTCTAAATAAGTCTTTGATGAGCATTCCTCAATTTTCTCAGTCTTTTTTGCCACTTGTGCCAGCTCTTTGGAAACATGTTGCAGGCGTCAAATTCCAAATATTTGCAAAAAATAACAAAGTTTTCCAGTTCGAAAGTTAAGTATCTTGTCTTTGCGGTCTATTCAATTGAATAGAAGTTGAAAAGGATTTGCAAATCATTGTAATCTGTTTTTATTTACC
>NC_084742.1:52082289-52084789 GCF_033978785.1 Entelurus aequoreus
GTACCGCCCCCGATGTCCACACGATGCTGCAGAGTCTTGTCAACCAAGACAGCCCCACAGCATCCAGAGCCTTAAGGAACTCCGGGCGGGTCTCATCCACCCCCGGGGCCTTGCCACCGAGGAGATTTTTAACTACCTCAGCAACTTCAGCCCCAGAAATAGGAGAGCCCACCACAGATTCCCCAGGCACTGCTTCCTCATAGGAAGACGTGTTGGTGGGATTGAGGAGGTCTTCAAAGTATTCCCTCCACCGATCCAAAACATCCGCAGTCGAGGTCAGCAGAACACCATCCTCACCATACACGGTGTTGATAGTGCACTGCTTCCCCTTCCTGAGGCGGCGGATGGTGGTCCAGAATCGCTTCGAAGCTGTCCGGAAGTCGTTTTCCATGGCTTCCCCGTACTCCTCTCATGTCCGAGTTTTTGCCTCCGCGACCGCTGAAGCCGCACACCGCTTGGCCTGTCGGTACCTGTCCGCTGCCTCCAGAGTCCTATGAGCCAAAAGAACCCGATAGGACTCCTTCTTCAGCTTGACGGCATCCTTCACCGCCGGTCTCCACCAACAGGTTCTAGGATTACCGCCACGACAGGCATCAACTACCTTGCGGCCACAGCTCCAATCAGCCGCCTCGACAATAGAGGCGCGGAACATGGTCCATTCGGACTCAATGTCTAGCACCTCCCTCGTGACATGTTCAAAGTTCTTCCGGAGGTGGGAATTGAAACTCTCTCTGACAGGAGACTCTGCCAGACGTTCCCAGCAAACCCTCACAATGCGTCTGGGCCTGCCAGGTCTGTCCGGCATCCTCCCCCACCATCGCAGCCAACTCACCACCAGGTGGTGATCGGTAGAAAGCTCCGCCCCTCTCTTCACCCGAGTGTCCAAACCATGAGGCCGCAAATCCGATGACACAACTACAAAGTCGGTCATGGAACTGCGGCCTAGGGTGTCCTGGTGCCAAGTGCACATATGGACACCCTTATGTTTGAACATGGTGTTCGTTATGGACAATCTGTGACGGGCACAGAAGTCCAATACCAATACACCGCTCGGGTTCAGATCCGGGCGGCCATGCCTCCCAATCACGCCTCTCCAGGTGTCACTGTCACTTCCAACATGAGCGTTGAAGTCCCCCAGTAGAACGAGGGAATCACCCGGGGGAGCACTCTCAAGTACTACCTCGAGTGAATCCAAAAAGGGTGGGTACTATGAGCTGCGCTTTGGCGCATAAACGCAAACCACAGTCAGGACCCGTCCCCCACCCGAAGGCGGAGGTAAACTACCCTCTCGTCCACCGGGTTGAACTCCAACATGCAGGCTCTGAGCCGGGGGGCAACAAGAATTGCCACCCAACCCCGCCTCTCACTGCCGGCAATGCCAGAGTGGAAGAGAGTCCAACCCCTCTCGAGAGAACTGGTTCCAGAGCCCTTGCTGTGCGTCGAAGTGAGTCCGACTATATCTAGCCGGAACTTCTCCACCTCGCGCACTAGCTCAGGCTCTTTCCCCCCCAGCGAGGTGGCGTTCCACATCCCAAGAGCTAGCTTCTGTAGCCGAGGATCGGACCGCCAAGTGCCCTGCCTTCGGCTGCCGCCCAGCTCACATCGCCCCCACCTCCATGACCCCTGCTATGGGTGGTGAGCCCATTGGAGGGGTTTTGTTTTTGTATTAGTGTTCTTAAAAATAGGACCCAAGCACACATACTGTACAGCATATTTTTACAGCTTACATATACATATATATATATATATATATGTATATGTATTTAGGTACATAGATAAGTAGATATACTGGCCCCCAGACACATTTCGTTCTCAAAAATCGGCCCCCCCCCGAGTCAAAATAATTGCCCAGGCCTGATGTATGGGCTACCATCAATTAAATAGCTCAATAATAAAATCTTACTTCCGTGAAAAAAAGTCATAAGTACAATACAATAATTAGTAGTAGTTATAGCAGCGATATCGTGAGAATAAAGTCAGAATTTTGTGAGAAAAAAGTTGTGGCGAGGCAACACTAAATGGTCCCTAGTGTGTGAATGTGTTGGCCCTGTGATGAGGTGGCGACTTGTCCATGGTGTACCCTGCCTTCCGCCCGAGTGCAGCTGGGATTGGGTCCAGCACCCCCCGTGACCCCGAAAGGGACAATCGGTAGAAAATGGATGGATGGGCATTTCAACAACATCCTCAGAATCTTTTACAATTTGAAAGAATAAGAAATATTTGTAAACATTTTTACTAAAGCCATAATTTATGCATGATAAAAAGATGCACAATACCACTGATTTCCTTTCCAAACCTCATCTTAAGTTGACATTAGTAGACTCAATTTGTCTGTGTGTGTGCATGTTAGCGGTCTGGTCCTCACATACACGTTGGCTGTAATAATTCCACATGTTGATCCTTTTACGACATGTCCTTATTTCAACAGACTGAGCAGTGTAATCCTGCACTTACCATCTATGCACTTTTACCCAGGCAGAAGAAAAAGTAGTTCCCACTA
>NC_084742.1:52089789-52122289 GCF_033978785.1 Entelurus aequoreus
GCTGTTGCCCCCTATGTGGTGGCAGGAGTACTGCATACATAAACAACCCTATTTTGAATGGTTTCATTAAGCCTATTTAGGTGATGTTGCGGGTCAAATTAAAAGCAGGTTGTGTAGACCTGTCCTATATCCATTCTTAATCTCCAATTTAATATTAAAGTGGTCATATTATGATTTGTTTACATGTAAAGCATTTCCTTGTGGTCTACATAGCATGTAATGGTGGTTCTTTGGTCAAAATGTTGCATAGATTTTGGTTTTTGCATTCTGAAGTAAACCTCAAGGTACCCTTGGACTGTGTCTCCGTCAGCCATGTAGTATTTAGAACTTCTATATTGAGTCTACTGACAGATATAAGTTAGAGCTACACAATACATTTTTTTTATTTTTTTTATTAGAATTGGCTACAGTGGATGATTTTAGGATAAATGTGCATGTACACGCCCTACTGCCCCTCAACAAGAGGACAGAGACAAATAAGGAATGTATTGACTACAACTTTTAACTACAACTGAATAAAAATGGCGGACTCGGGCAAAGCTCCTCAGTTTATCTGACCATATATGGCTCTATCCCAGGCCTGGGCAAGCATTTTGCCTCGGGGGGCCAAATTTAGAGAAAAAAAATGTGTCTGGGGGCCGGTATATCTATTTTTAGGAACACTAATACAAAAACTCACAATAATGTCTGATTAAATGCTAAAAACGTTATGACAGACCGCCTTAAAAAAAACGGAATGGAATTTTTAATTTTTTTACTGAATGACACACCCAGAATGAAAATAAAGAATGTGGGATTTACAATATAAACTATGAACGATAAAACACTGAATTTTGACAACATATACATGTCACACCTCCTCTCCATCGACATATTTTACAATCAAGCGAAACACACAACCAAATATGAACGCGGAGGCTAAAAAACAAAAACACCTACTATCTGATACATCTGATACATCACTAAGCTTTAGAACTTTGTTGTGAGAATCTCCTTCCGCGTCTGTCCCTGACACCCGCATTTCAGGCTGGCCGCTCTGGAAACATTCTGTGGAAACGCTCCCCACCCACACTGCTTGGTGCCTCGTCTGAGCTGCTGTGACTTTGATTACCATAGTAACTAATTAGGTTACCATAGTAACTAATTAGATTACCATAGTAACTACTATATCATGCAAAAGTGCAGATTCCAACCATTGAAATACTCTGTATAATTCAAGACATACGGTCATTTGAAAACATCACTGCACATCATAATGGCAGCTACACTTTCCATCTTAAAGATCTAAAAAAATGATTTGGGAATGTCCGGCGGGCCAGATTGAAAAGCTTAACGGGCCGCATGTCTGAGCTATCCGCTGACGTCACTCAGGCAAAATACGTCACTACACTGCAAAAACTGAAATCTAAGTAAGATTAAATATCTCAAATAAGGGTGATATTTGCTTATTTTCTGTCCGATAAGATAATTATTCTCTCTAAGCAGATTTTATGGTAGAGTGTTTTACTTGTTTTAAGGGTTTTGGTCCTAAATGATTTCAGTAAGATATTACTAAGTTGCTAAGATTTGATGACCTATATTGAGTAAAACCTGCTTGAAACTAGAATATCAACTGTTGCAAAGCTGTGTCATCAACACTCACAAGTATGAAACTGATTTTTCAAAGTAAACATTTCTTATTCCAAGCATGAAAAAAAAAATCATGACTTTGACACAATTGTGTCTCATAATTAAAACGGATGACAGCCAAATGGACTTTGCTGTTTTATTTCCAATGAAACAATAGAACGTACGCACTCATATAGTAGTACAGTTGGCACAGTACAGTAAACTGACAGTTAATATTTAAACATTTCACATGTGACATTTCTAACAATTTTGAACAGAAATAGTTCACGCACATTCAGATAAATTCTTCAAAATTACAATTAAAAAGAATTTGGCCGGGGGCTGGGCTGTAATTTTCCCATCGATAACATGACATCATCATGCCAAGTGTGCTCTCTTTCAGTCACTAGTGCGCAAGGAATATATATATATATATATATATATATATATATATATATATATATATATATATATTCCTAGTGCGCAAGGAATATATATATATATATATGTATATATATATATATATATATATATATATATATATATATATATATATATATATACATATATATATATATATATATATATATATATATATATATATATATATATATATATATATATATATATATATATATATATATATATATATATATATATATATATATATTCCTTGCGCACTAGTGACTGAAAGAGAGCACACTTGGCTCTATCCTATATATACATATATATATATATATATATATATATATATATATATATATATATATATATATATATATATATATATATATATATATATATATATATATTCCTTGAACACTAGTGACTGAAAGAGAGCACACTTGGCGTGATGATGTCATGTTATCGATGGGAAAATGCATTTTTAGATCATTTTACGGCGAGGAGACCCCGAGAGTAACAAGCGGTTGCCTTGTTGCCTTTCCATTAAGAAAAATAAACTAATTTTTAGTATAAGTTTGCTGGTTTTAAAAAATGTAATGCCGAGCACATATCATTATGTCAAGATAATGGCACTAGCATTTACTTAATTTAAGAATATTTTTCAACATATTGAGCAAAAAGGTCTCTTTTTTTTCTACCAAGAAAAGTGCACTTGTTATTAGTGAGAATATACTTATTTTAAGGTATTTTGGGGTTCATTGAGGTTAGCTCATTTGACTTGTTTTGGAAAGTCTTGACAAGCCAAATTTTCTTGTTCTATTGGCAGATAATTTTGCTTAGTTCAAATAAAGTACCCCTCATTTTTGTATTTTTTTTTCTTGTTTTTGAACACTGACTTTTTGCAGTGAACAGTCTCAAACTCCAAACAACTGCCTACAGACGCGAGGTGGAACAGATGGTTTTCTGCTGCAGTCAGAACCATCTAGATCTGAACCCGCTATATACTCCAAATGTCTCGTTTGGAAGAAGGCAAGATTGTTTTATTAACGTCACCGTCATGCCTCCGCTATTTGATTTAAACTTTTTTGGGGACTTACCGTATTTCCTTGAATTAGCGCCGGAGCGGTAATTAATTTAAAACCTCTTCTCACTCCGGCGCTTACCAAAGGCATGCGGTAAATTTAAGCATGCGCTTATAAATTTGAGTGTGATGTAAGGATATCATCGTGACATCGCTTAATGCCGCAATAAAATTTAAAGCACAATGAATCATCCCGGTGTTGTGCCGGATAATGCACCCCCGCTGTAGAATGCACCCCCTGACGCGAGTGTTATAGCAACTAAAGCCCACACTTAAAAGCCTACTGAAAGCCACTACTACCGACCACACAGTCTGATAGTTTATATATCAATGATGAAATCTTAACATTGCAACACATGCCAATACGGCCGGGTTAACTTATAAAGTGCTATTTTAAAATTCCCGCCACACTTCCGGTTGAAAAACTCCTTTGGATATGATTTATGCGCGTGACGTCACAAAATCCACGGAAGTGGTTGGACCCCATCGGACCCGATACAAAAACCTCTTGTTTTCTTCGACAAAATTCCACAGTATTCTGGACATCTGTGTTGGTGAATCTTTTGCAATTTGTTTAATGAACAATGGAGGCTGCAAAGAAGAACGCTGTAGGTGGGATCGATCGGTGTATTAGCGGCTAAGTACAATACTTACAGCAACACAACAAGGACTACTTACTACGCCTAGCCGATGCTTGCCGCCAAACCCACGGATGAAGTCCTTTGTCGCGCCGTCGATCGCTGGAACGCAGGTGAGCACGGCTGTTGATGGGAAGATGAGGGCTGGCTGGCGTAGGTGGAGCGCTAATGTTTTTATCATAGTTCTGTGAGGTCCGGTTGCTAAGTTGCTAAATTAGCCTTAGCGTCGTTAGCAACAGCATTGTTAAGCCTTACCAGGCTGAGAATTTTTAACCGTGTAGTTACATGTACATGGTTTAATAGTATTGTTGATCTTCTGTCTATCCTTCCAGTCAGGGATTTATTTATTTTGTTTCTATCTGCATTTGAGACAGATGCTATCACGTTAGCTCATGCTACAGAGGTTCGTCGATGATGGGTGTCCTTCGTCGCGCCGTCGATCGCTGGAACGCAGGTGAGCACGGCTGATTGTTGATCTTCTGTCTATCCTTCCAGTCAGGGGTTTATTTCTTTTGTTTCTATCTTCATTTGAGAACGATGCTATCACGTTAGCTCAGTAGCTAAGTGTGTCACCGATGTATTGTCGTGGAGATAAAAGTCACTTTAATTGTCCATTTCGCGTTCTCGACTGTCATTTTCAAGAGGATATAGTATCCGAGGTGGTTTAAAATACAAATCCGTGATCCACTATAGAAAAAGGAGAGAGTGTGGAATCCAATGAGCCAGCTTGTACCTAAGTTACGGTCAGAGCGAAAAAAGATACATCCATCACTGCCTCTCTAGTCCTTCACTGTAACGTTCCTCATCTACGAATCTTTCATCCTCGCTCAAATTAATGGGGTAATCGTCGCTTTGTCGCTCCGAATCTCTCTCGCTCCATTGTAAACAAAGGAAAATTGTGAGGAATATTACCTCCTGTGACGTCACGCTACTTCCGGTTCAGGCAAGGCTTTTTTTATCAGCGAGCAAAAGTTGCGAACTTTATCGTCGATTTTCTCTACTAAATCCTTTCAGCAAAAATATGGCAATATCGCGAAATGATCGAGTATGACACATAGAATGGATCTGCTATTCCCGTTTAAATTAAAAAAAAAATCATTTCAGTAGGCCTTTAAAGTTTCCACGTGGAAGATTAAATCTATTTAAAAAAGTTATTTAATAAGAAGCCAAAAAGTGCAAAAACAATAATGTTCGTGTTGGAGGAGTTGTGAATGACTGAAATATGAAATCCGTGCTGCAGTCGCTGCTGGGCCACAACATTAGGTACACCTGCAGACTGCAGCAAACTTTCGAGCAGTTCCCTCCTTAGTGTTCTTTTTAGCAAATTCAATAGCTTGGATCTTAAATCCTACCAAATAGCTCTTCGTCTTCTTCCCTTTATGCGATTTCAAATTATTGAAATCAGCCTCCTCCATTTTGAAAATGATGACAGGTGAAGTGTCACTCGTGACGTGACGAGTTTGACCCGGCGGAAATTCTAGGCATATGCTAATTATTTGGCGAAACGAGTTTGACCCGGCGGTAATTCTAGACATGCGCTAATAAAAATAATATTTTGCGAAACGAGTTTGACCCGGCGGTAATTCTGACCCGGTGGGAATTCCAAGCATGCGCTAATTATTTTGCGAAACGAGTTTGACCCGGCGGTAATTCTAGGCAGGCGCATACTATATACCCGGCGGCAATTCAAGGAAATACGGTATATGGACCCAAAATACACAAAAACAGGTACAATATTCTTCGGACTATAGGGCGCATCGGATTTAAAGACGCACTGCCGATGAGCGGGTGTAGTCAGGTCTTTTTTCATAAAAAAAAGGCGCATGAAAGGGGTCATGTTATGAATTATTTCTAAATGTAAAACACTTCCTTGTGGTCTACATAACATGTAATGGTGGTTCATTGGTCAAAATGTTGCATAGATGATGTTTTACAGATCATCTTCAAGCCACTTTCTTGAGGATGCGCCGTTTTGTGGGCGGTCTTATTTACGTGCTTCCACTTCGACAGCGTCTTCTCCCCGTCATCTTTGTTGTAGCGGTGTAGCGTGCAAGGACGGGAGTGGAAGAAGTGTCAAAAGATGGAGCTAACTGTTTTAATGACATTCAGACTTTACTTCAATCAATAAAAGAAGAAGGTTATGACTACAGTGTCGGCACGTACTACAATTGCGGACTCGCGATCATTTTCAGGACTTATGCAGATCCCAAATACAGATCAGCAGGTACCAGAAGGTAAGAAAAGTTGGTTTTGCATAATATTGCGAAACAAAACGCCAGGTAATGTCTGCTAATGGATGCCATTTTGCGGTCCTTATACACGCACCATAATAATACTCGTATGTTTAATACGCCGACAATCCATCAAGCGGTGCGGCTACCTGGCCTACCGAAGTCGTACTAAAAACATTTTGACAGATTTTTGAGCCCTGTGTAATGTTCTATATTTTCAATGGAACATTTAAAGGTTTGGTGTTGTCTACTGCCATCATATTGCAGTCTACACGTATCTCTTATGTATGACTGCCATCTACTGGTAACACTTATCATTACACCATTTACCAAATAAAATTGCTTTGCGGTCGGAAAGCACAACCAGAATTATGCCGTACATTAGGCGCACCGGGTTATAAGGTGCAATGTTGATTTTTGATCAAATGAAAGGATTTTAAGTGCGCCTTATAGTCCAAAAAGTACGGTAAATGGCATCACCGTCCTCCGGCCAAATAAAGAATGATTTTCTTAAAAACTAGTTTTACTTGGATCAGTACCTACTGTGTTTGCCAATGGACAGTGAGTTATATAGTTTGTTGATACGTTCGCAATGTCTGTCGTAGCATACCTTGTAGCCTTGAGACTCTATTTGTGCCTCTTTAGCCCCATCCTAGTGGTGCTTGGTAGCACCACTAGGAAATATATGAAAAGAAGACCAATGAGAAGAGGATAATGCACGGAAATCAAACTTTAACTGCCATCATATTGCAGTCTACATGTATCTCTTATGTACGACTGCCATCTACCGGTCACACTTATCATTACACCATGTACCAAATAAAATTGCTTCGAGGTCGGTCAGCACAACCGGAATTATGTCGTACATTAGGCGCACCGGGTTATAAGGCACACTGTCGAGTTTTGAGAAAATGAAAGGATTTCAAGTGCGCCTTATAGTCCGAAAAATACGGTACTAAAAGGTGAGAAAGTTGTTTTCGCAAAATAGGATCCCTTCAGTGGTATTAGCTTAAAATCAGTGTCCTCTTCAGAATGACTTCGTATTCTTCGTAAACTTCCATATATTCATATATTCCTCTTTTAACATTTGTTCTTCCTCTTACAAAGCACTCATTACCCCCACTACTGTTCAAACAAAATAGGTCACCAAACATAAACAAGCACCAGCACCAAAATAAAACACACTCAAACTACCCAGAAATGGCTCTTACAATATCATTACAGTACAGCAGCACTTACAATAATAAAAAAAACTTGTAATATTACAAAAATGATGAGAAAATAAAAACAAATAACTGCAAGTATTAAGTACTGCATTAATTTGAGGATGAAAAAGTAATATAAATAAAATGAATATAAATAATCTAACACTGTAGTACAAATAGAAGGTAATATTTTTATTTACAGACTCATATTGCATCAAATAGTACAATTACAATAATCGCGAAATCAATGAATGAAACGAAAGCCTAATTTTACATTTAAAATGTTTAAAAAAAAGTGGTGATATTACATTACCAGACACCCGCCAATAGAATAAAATATTCTGCATTGTAAATGTTGAAATATAATCACAGAAAAACTAACTTCACACCGCCTCAACAAAAACGATCCTAAATATTTGTTCAGTGCAGTAGCCCAACAAGGGACTCCTCCCGGCAGATGACTTTATGAATTTCTTTAATAAGAAAATTGAACTAATTAGAAAGGAGATTAAAGACAACGCATCCCAGCTACAACTGGGTTCTATTAACATAGATAAGAATGTATATACAACGGATATTGCCCTCCAAAATAGTCTCTCTCTTTTTGCGGCGTGTAAACGGGTTAAAACAAACAACATGTTTACTTGACCCACTTCCTGGGAAACTTATCAAGGAACGGTTTGTATTATTAGGCCCATCAGTGCTAAATATTATACATATACATATCACACCTTCCCTTTATTTCGAAAAGCCTCCAAAAAAATTGTTGCACGTGGAATAAATAATCTAATACTGAAGGTAATCTTTTTATTTACAGAATCATATTGCATAAAATAGTGCAATTACAATAATCGCGAAATCAAAGAATGAAATGAAAGTCTTATTTTACATTTAAAATGTATGTAAAAAAAAAAAAAAAGTAGTGATATTACATTACCAGACACTTGCCAATAGAATAAAATATTCTGCATTGTAAATGTTGAAATATTACCATACAAAAACTAACTTCACACCGCCTCAACAAAAACGATCCTAAATATTTGTTCAGTGCAGTAGTATCGCTAACCCAACAAGGAACTCCTCCCTGTAGCTCCACCCACTCGGCAGATGACTTTAAGAATTTCTTTAATAACAAAATTTAACTCATTAGAAAGGAGATTAAAGACAATGCATCCCAGCTACAACTGAGTTCTTTTAACACAGATAAGAATGTATATACGACGGATATTGCCCTCCAAAATAGTCTCTTTCTTTTTGATAAAATAACATTAGAGGAACTCCTGCGGCGTGTGAATGGAATAAAACAAACAACATGTTTACTTGACCCACTTCCTGGGAAACTTATCAAGGAACTGTTTGTAATATTAGGACCATCAGTGCTACATATTATACATATACATATCACACCGTCCCTTTATTTAGAAAATCCTCAAAAAAAATTGTTGCACGTGGAATAAATAATCGAATACTGAAGGTATTTTTTTTATTTACAGAATCATATTGCATAAAATAGTGCAATTACAATAATCGCGAAATCAACGAATGAAATGAAAGTCTTATTTTACACTTAAAATTTTGTATGTAAAAAAAAAAAAGTGGTCATATTACATTACCAGACACTCGCCAATGGAATAAAATATTCTGCATTGTAAATGTTGAAATATTACCTTAGAAAAACTAACTTCACACCGCCTCAACAAAAACGATCCTAAATATTTGTTCAGTGCAGTAGTATCGCTAACCCAACAAGGGACTCCTCCCAGTAGCTCCACCCACTCGTCAGATGACTTTATGAATTTTTTAATAAGGAAAATTGAACTCATTAGAAAGGAGATTAAAGACAATGCATCCCAGCAACAACTGGGTTCTATTAACATAGATAAAAATGTATATACGGCGGATATTGCCCTCCAAAATAGTCTCTCTTTTTTTGATAAAATAACATTAGAGGAACTCCTGCGGCGTGTAAATGGGATAAAACAAACAACATGTTTACTTGACCCACTTCCTGGGAAAATTATCAATGAACTGTTTGTAACATTAGGACCATCAGTGCTAAATATTATACACATACATATCACACCTTCCCTTTATTTCGAAAATCCTCAAAAAAATTGTTGCACGTGGAATAAATAATCTAACACTGAAGGTAATCTTTTTATTTACAGAATCATATTGCATAAAATAGTGCAATTACAATAATCGCGAAATCAACGAATGAAATGAAAGTATTATTTTACATTTAAAATGTATGTAAAAAAAAAATTTGTGATATTACATTACCAGACACTCGCCAATAGAATAAAACATTCTGCATTGTAAATGTTGAAATATTACCTTAGAAAAACTAACTTCACACCGCCTCAACAAAAACGATCCTACATATTTGTTCAGTGCAGTAGTATCGCTAACCCCACAAGGGACTCCTCCCAGTAGCTCCACCCACTCGGCAGATGACTTTATGAATTTCTTTAATAAGAAAATTGAACTCATTAGAAAGGAAATTAAAGACAATGCATCCCCCAGCTACAACTGGGTTCTATTAACACAGATAAGAATGTACATACGACGGATACCGCCCTCCAAAATAGTCTCTCTCTTTTTGATAAAATAACATTAGAGGAACTCCTGCAGCGTGTAAATGGGATAAAACAAACAACCTGTTTACTTGACCAACTTTCTGGGAAACTTATCAAGGAACTGTTTGTATTATTATGACCATCAGTGCTAAATATTATACATATACATATCACACCTTCCCTTTATTTCGAAAATCCTCAAAAAAAATTGTTGCACGTGGAATAAATAATCTTTTTATTTACAGAATCATATTGCATTAAATAGTGCAATTAAAATAATCGCAAAATCCACGAATGAAATGAAAGTCTTATTTTACTTTTAAAATGTATGTAAAAAAAAAAAAAGTGGTCACATTACATTACCAGACACTCACCAATAGAATAACAATGATCTGCATTGTAAATGCTTAAATATAATCATGGGAAAACTACCTGCATACTTTTTGATGTATATTTTGACCATTTTTTTAAGAGATAAACACTCCCATCTTTTTTTGGTAATATTGGAATCCCCTCTTGGCTGCAGGGGCGTCCCATCGTGCCACAACAGCCGGATTACAAACACTCTAATCCGGGATTTTGTCAATCCCGGACCACCATCATACAGAACATTTATATACAAATAAATACAAAAAACTCATTTAGATGAAATCTCCATTTTACAGAATACTTGCTGTATGGGTTCAAGCACCATCAACACCTACGTTAAGCCAGAAACCACACCCATTGCACTTAAAATGCATCGTCCGAGCAACTAGCAAGTGGGTGAGCTCGGGGATTAGATGGGAAACATGAGTGTGGAAAAAAATAAATCTCGGGAGTAAAGGGGGGAAGGGCACTAGAGAGTGAGGATAAGGATCTAGATCGTGTTGTTTTTTTCGCCAACAAAAGTTACCTTGGCTTTTATTTACATTCGAATAGCTTAAGGGCGTTTTTCCAAAAGGTCAAATTCCTTTTCGTTTTGACAGGACGATCTCTTTTTGCAAGGCCCCATTGTTTTGGCTCTTAGGCAGCTTTTTGTGCAAAAACGACTTTTGCATAGCTTCCCGTGCTATCTGCGAGCTCTCTTACTAGTTGCTTTGCTTCCCAGCTTGCTAGCCAGGCGTCATATGCTGTCGTAGGAATGGGATTTGCTGGATAAACAATGGTTTTGATGTCCAACAGTGACGATGGTGAGGTGATGATGGGATGAAGTCACCACGCACATTTAAAAAATGGTGGGCGGTGTTTGGTGGATGCTGTTTCTCCCTACTACCTTGCGCTTTGCCTGTTCCCGGGAACGCCGCCGTCTCTCTTTGGCTTTCTCCAGAGCCTTCAGATCGGCAGTTTGATCCATCTCAGACCTGGCCTTCTTAATGTGGGCGGCAGCATGCGCCATGGCTGTGGCTAAAACCGGGTGCTAATGCTCCGGTCCGAATCTGAAGGAAAATGTCAATAGCTCTAAAACACGGAGTCTGAGTTGCCCCGATGGCGTGCGGGAAAGAGGCAGGAGACGTTTCCTTTTAAAGTGACGGACGCGCGCCAGCATGAGCAAGAGGGCGGTGGGTTATGGGAGGAGAGAGGAGCAGGAGAATGTGCCGGAACAAACAGACAGGAGAGAGACATCTGCAGTGGTCCTTTAAAAAGACACACACACACACGGGAAGTACCACTTGCACGAATAAGAGGGGTGGACAGAATTGTGGCCTGGTTTGCGTCAGTGATTTTGAAAATGGACAAAAACGACAAATAATAGAACAATAACCCGTCAAAATCAAGTATATAATTGAAAAGATATTAACAAAAATAAAACAAATACCAATGCTTCTCCTCCTTTTTCCAAAATGTTGATTCGTGCAAACGTGTGCTGTCCTGCTATGTAAATAGGTTTTTTAATGTTTAAAATAAACTACCGTATTTTCCGGACCATAGGGCGCACCGGATTTTAAGGCGCACTGCCGATCAATGGTCTATTTTTTTCACACAAAAGGCGCACCGGATTACAGGGCGCATTAAAGGAGTCGTTTTATTATTCTTATTTTCTAAATATAAAACACTTCCTTGTGGTCCACATCAGTGTTTTTCAACCACTGTGCTAGTGTGCCGCGAGATACAGTCTGGTGTGCCGTGGGAGATGATCTAATTTCACCTATTTGGGTTAAATATATTTTTTGCAAACCAGTAATTATAGTCTGCAAATGATGTGCTGTCTAGAGCTTGGCAGAGTAACCGTGTAATACTCTTCCATATCAGTAGGTGGCAGCCTGTAGCTAATTGCTTTGTAGATGTCGGAAACAGCGGGAGGCAGTGTGCAGGTAAAAAGGTATCTAATGCTTAAACCAAAAATAAACGAAAGGTGAGTGCCCCTAAGAAAAGGCATTGAAGCCTACGGAAGACTATGCAGAAAGAAACTAAAACTGAACCGGCTGCAAAGCAAACAAAAACAGAATGCTGGACGACAGTAAAGACTTACTGTGGAGCAAAGACGGCGTCCACAATGTACATCCGAACATGACATGACAATCAACAATGTCCACACAAAGAAGGACAAAAAAACCTGAAATATTCTTGATTGCTAAAACAAAGTAGACGCGGGAAATATCGCTCAAAGGAAGACATGAAACTGCTACAGGAAAATACCAAAAAAACAGGAAACGCCACCAAAATAGGAGCGCAAGACAAGAACTAAAACACTACACACAGGAAAACAGCAAAAAAGTCCAAATAAGTCAGGGTGTGATGTGACAGGTGGTGACAGTACACCTACTTTGAGACAAGAGCTATATTGATGCATGCTTGGTTATGCTTTAAAGTCATATCCAACAATTGCGCCGACGACTTTTTACTGTCAACTGAGTTTCGTTTTTTAACGATTTCTGCTGGTGGTGTGCCTCCGCATTTTTTCAACGCAAAAAATGTGCCTTGGCTCAAAAAAGGTTGAAAAACACTGGCCTACATAACATGTAATCGTGGTTCTTTGGTCAAAATGTTGCATAGATAATGTTTTACAGATCATCTTCAAGCCGCTTTCTGACAGTCGCTTCAGGATGCGCCGTTTTGTGGGCGGTCTTATTTATGTGGCTCACCTTCGGCAGCGTCTTCTCCCCGTCATCTTTGTTTTAGCGGTGTAGCGTGCAAGGACGGGAGTGTAAGAAGTGTCAAAAGATGGAGCTAACTGTTTTGATGACATTCAGACTTTACTTCAATCAATAACAGAGCGGCATCTCCTCATCCGTGGCTCACTAGTGCAACAACAAGGCCCGTGAAAAACCATTCCAGAACTCTTGGGTGAATAATGTAAACTCACTACACCGGTATGTTTTAGCGCGTTTATGGCGAGTTCACTGACAGATATAAGTAAGAACTAGGGATGTCCGATAATGGCTGTTTGCTGATATCCGATGTTCCGATATTGACCAAACCCTTAATTACCGATACCGATTTCAACCGATACCGATTTCAACCGATACCGATATCAACCGATACCAATATATACAGTCGTGGAATCGACACATTATTATGCCTAATTTGGACAACCAGGTATGGTGAAGATAAGGTCCTTTTTAAAAAAATAAAAAAAAATAAAATAAGATAAATAAATTACAAACATTTTCTTGAATAAAAAAGAAAGTAAAACAATATAAAAACAGTTACATAGAAACTAGTAATTAATGAAAATGAGTAAAATTAACTGTTAAAGGTTAGTACTATTAGTGGACCAGCAGCACGCACAATCATGTGTGCTTACGGACTGTATCCCTTGCAGATTGTATTGATATATATTGATATATAATGTAGGAACCAGAATATTAATAACAGAAATAAACAACCCTTTTGTGTGAATGAGTGTAAATGGGGGAGGGAGGTTTTTTGGGTTGGTGTACTAATTGGTGTATCTTGTGTTTTTTATGTTGATTTAATAAATCAATAAAAAAATAAAATAAAATAAAACGATACCGATAATTTCCGATATTACATTCTAAAGCATTTATCGGCCGATATTATCGGACATCTCCAGTAAGAACTTTACACTACTTTATATATTATATTCCTGTTTTTGTGCATCCTTGAGTTTGTTTTTAGTTACCATTGTTACTTACTATTTCCACCTGTCTCTGATTGGTGTTCGGGACGCTCACCTGTTTCCCGAGCACCAATCGGAGGCATTATTTAAGCCTGCCTTTGCCGGTCAGTCAGCCTGACTTCTTTGTTTGCTACATGCACCTATTACGTGAGTATTGCTTGTCTCTAGTGTATGCTAAGTGGTAGCCTTAGCTTCGAGTGCGATCGGCACATTGTCCCTTCGGCTTGTATTCTGTTTGTTGTACTTCTTTGATTTTCGAGAATAAATCATGTTCCTACCTGCACGTCCTGTCCGGAGTGGTCCGTCTGCATCCCGGGGGAATGAACCCTGCAGTAAACTGCGACCCCCCCCCACACGTAAAAATTATAGTCTACACGTATCTCTTATGTGTGACTGCCATCTACTGGTCACACTTATCATTTCAGCATGTGCCAAATAAAATAGCTTCGAGGTCGGTAAGCACAAACCGAAATGATTCCGTACATTAGGCGCACCGGGTTATAAGGCGCACTGTCGAGTTTTGAGAAAATGAAATGATTTTAAGTGCGCCTTATAGTCCGAATAATACGGTATACCATATTGTTACCATTATCAATATGATAATAAAAATATGTAGTCAATACCGTCCAATTAAAAGCTGTACTAAAGATTAAGTACAAAATGGAAAATAATGTTTTTCAAAAAATCAAAAATGACAGTTATAAAACTCAACTTGGGTTGGCGTTAGGTTAGGGATGAAAATGTATAAAAATGAAATGTGTTTGGGGTTATTATAAATGAAACAAAATAAAATAACACATGGATATAAATATTCAATATTCCAGGCTGGTTTTGAAAACATCCCCCGAGGACACCTCAGTGATGGACGCTCTGACCTCCCTCCCTACTCAACAACACCCGGGAGTTGAACTTTGCTTGCACTGCCTGCAGAGCGGCTCCAGGCCTATAGACAGAACAACACTACACCCTGGACAATGGGCTTATGCACACATACACCCCCACCCCAACCCCCCACCCAACGCCTTCACCACAGCTTGATTCCCTTTAGGGGCGATGGACGGCTGAGTTGCGCTTATAAAGCAGCAGCCAGCCTGTGTAGCGCCCACTCCCTCCCCTCTGTTGCAAGTTTTGTTGATTCTATGTAACGTGTTTATGTGTGCTAGTGCTGTGAGTTTTTTTTCTTCCTTGGCCTCAGTCTGGACCCCCTCCTTGGAGTCCTGTCTTTGACTGAATATTTTTTTTACTGGATTTAACCGTACTCTAAACGAACCGTTGAGATGGGATGGAGTTTGCCAACGTGACGACAGCCGATATGTCCATATATGGTCATGATTTCCTAGTATCTTTGTATGAGTCCGCCGTATTTCTTTCTCATTTGGTTCCAGTTTAGATGCGTATAAACCAGCACCGCCTACTCTGAAGAAGTAAGAAGTGCCTGCTTCACTTTTGTGACTTGAAGCACAGAGCCCCGCCTCGGTCTGAGGACAATATAAAGAAGGATTGACCTGAAACTACATTTAATGGCATAGTCCGTGCCTGCAATGGTTCATACGATGAAGCTGTCAGTCCAATACCAGTACAAACATTGCGTTGTGTCATTGTCATTGCCATTAAAATACCACAGGTTACATTACCAAACACATTTTACAATCCAGTGGTGGGCCGTCAGGGCCAGCAAGGCCTTCTCTGCTGGCCTAACATAACCAGAAATCATGATCATAATTAATGATAAAAGTATTTTTTAATTTACTATCCCTAAATATCTAAAAGTATTCATATTCTCTTCGTGTCATATTATGCTCCTTCCAGTGCTGTTGTTTTCAGTTTAGAGTTTGTATCCAATCAGAATTCAGCTAGCTTATGTTGCCATTCAGTACCAAATCTGCCCTGTAAGTGAATGGGGACATACAGTTGATAGACAGTTGCGATAGCCAATCAGATCACGAGTTGTTGTCAGTAAGGCCTTCTCGCTGGCCTCAATATGAACGTGACATTTACTCACCGGGATCGTTAGCGGATGAATTTGGGAACACATACAGTTGATAGACAGTTGCGATAGCCAATCAGATCACTGCTGATTCGGGAGGCAAGGAAGAGGGGGTACGCTGCAATATCACGGGCACACGTTCAGAGTGTATGAGGACTACTCTCCAGAGGTAGTGAATCAGCGGAGGGCTTACCGGACTGTGATGGCGTCATTGTACAAGATGGGACTCAAACCCTCGCTACTTTACCCGGCCAAGCTCCGCATCACACAGACGGACGGCATCCGCGTTTGGCTCGGAACAGTAGCCGAGGCAGACAGCTACATCAAGGCGTATAAAGACTCTCCATAACGGTCTCAACAACAAAGTGTGTTTATGAGTCACAGTGAGTTTAAGACCTGAACTATATAATCATATTAAGTGTGTGTGTGTGTTTAGTGTAAATGTTTCACTGGAGGTGGATACAAATGTGTCATTTGTACAAAGAAAAATTAATTAAAATATAATGGAAAGTGAATTAAAAAATATCTTTACTAATATTGGTAATAAGGAATCTGAATGTAGAAGTACTGATTATATTCATAGTAGAGAACTGTATAATAATTATAATCATATTCAACTAGATTTTTATGACAACATCAATTATAACTGTAATTCAAATGAGTTTGGCAGTGATATAGATCCAGACTGCAATCTTTACAATAACATTACCAGAAACTGTGAGTACTACACAGACGAACAATTTAAATGTGTGAATATGGACAAATCTTTTACTGTAATATATTTTAATAGCCGAAGCTTGTATAAAAATGTTGACAATATTAGTGAATATCTGAGCCAGTTCAAAAAATTTAGTATTGTTGCCGTCTCAGAGACTTGGCTCGATGAGAACAAGTGTTGTGATATGAGATTGGATGGTTATGAATTATTCACCACAAACAGAGTTGGAAAAAGGGGAGGAGGAGTAGCACTTTTTGTAAATCATGATTTAAAATGTTGGAAAATTGACAGCAAATCAACTGCTATAGCTGGAATTTTTGAATGTATTACTGTAGAAATTGAAGTAGAAAAATCAAAAAAAATAAATGTTAGTTGTGTTTATAGAACACCTGGATCATGTCTAGACACATTTAATCAAAAATTGGACTATTTGTTTAATAAGTCAAACAAGCTCCATATTGTGTGCGGTGATTTTAATATTAATCTTCTGAATCCCATGGACAGTACCAAAACAACCGATTTTATAACAGGATTGTACAGTAATAATTTTTTTCCCCTTATCATAAAACCTACCAGAATAACAGTAGACTTTGCCACACTGATAGATAACATTTTCACCAATCAACCTGAGAATCAAATAACAGCAGGACTACTACTCAATGACATAAGTGATCATCTACCTGTATTCAGTATTTTCCACAATTTCTTTGATCAGAGAGGGACCAAAAAAGCAGTTCAATATAGATTTGTTAGACATCAAACGCCAGAAACTATGGCAGCATTCAAGTCTGAGTTATGTGCTCAAGACTGGGGGGAGGTTTACACCTCCACAGACCCAGATGAGGCATACGAACATTTTCTCAACATTTTCATAACATTGTATGATAAGCACTGTCCAATGAAAAAACATTACATTAAGGACAGCACTGTTAAGGACAAACCATGGATCACAAAGGGACTATTGAAGTCCTGCAAAAAGAAAAATTATCTTTACAGAAGACATTTAAAGCACAGAACCAAAGAAACTGAACACAAATATAAAACGTATAAAAATAAGTTAACACAAATAATAAAGCACAGCAAAAGAACATATTACTGTAACCTATTAGAACAACATAAAAATAGCATCCAGGGTACGTGGAAAGTTTTGAATGGTATCATTAAAAAAAACATGACAAATAAGGAACATCCAAGCTATTTCATAGAAAATAATCAAACTCTAAATGACCCTAAGGAAATAACGGATGCTTTTAACACCTTCTTTGTGAATGTTGGACCTAATTTAGCAAATGAAATTGTACAACCCGAAAACAGTGTCAAATTTAATGAACATACCATTCAAAGCAACTTAGAATCGTTTTTTATTTCCCCCGTCCATGAAAGTGAAATCACAGAAATTGTAAATTCTCAAGAAAACAAGAAGTCAACAGACTGCTGTGACTTGGACTTTTCTCTGATCAGGGAAATTGTTGATTTTATAGCTGTTCCCTTCACTTATGTATGTAATATTTCTTTTATAAAAGTTGTTTTCCCAAAGAAAATGAAAACGGCAAAAGTTATTCCCATCTTCAAAAGTGGAGATAAGCATCAGTTCACCAACTATAGGCCTATTTCTATACTCTCACAATTTTCAAAAATCCTTGAAAAATTATTTGTGTCAAGATTAGACAGTTTTATTGACAAGCAACACTTGCTAAGTGAACACCAATACGGCTTTCGACCAAACAGGTCCTCTTCCATGGCAGTGATGGAACTAGTTGAGGAGGTAACCACTGCAATTGATAAGAGGGAGTTTGTTGTTGGCGTTTTTATTGACCTGAGCAAGGCCTTTGACACCATCGATCATACATTGCTTTTAAACAAAATGCAGAGGTATGGTTTTAGAGGTCTTGCTCATGATTGGTTGAAAAGTTATCTTGGTGGCAGAGAACAGTACGTGCATATGAATAATGTAGATTCAGATAAAAAGATTATAACACATGGAGTACCCCAAGGTTCTGTATTGGGACCAAAATTGTTTTTATTGTACATTAATGATATCTGTAAAATCTTTAAAAAACTCAACTATATTCTCTTTGCTGATGATACAAGTCTGTACTGTTCTGGGCAAGACCTTGGCCATCTCTTAGGGACTGTAGAGAGTGAACTCCACATACTAAAGCAATGGTTTGATGCCAATAAACTATCAATCAACCTAAATAAAACAAAATATATAATTTTTGGAAATAGGAAAAATAACAAACAGTGTCATATAAAAATTGATGATATGGAGATAGAAAGGGTGTATTCAACAAAATTTTTGGGAATCCATATAGATGATAAATTAAATTGGAAACTGCACATAAATATACTTAAGACAAAGATGGCAAAAAATATTGCTATGTTACATAAAATAAAAAACTCCGTAAATCAAAAGGCTCTTATCATGTTGTATAATTCTTTTGTACTCCCTTATCTTAATTATTGTGTCGAAATCTGGGGTAACAATTACAAAACAAACATTAAATCTATATACTTACTTCAAAAGAAAGCGATTAGAATTGTAAATTATGCAGATTATCATGACCATACCAATGCTCTGTTTATTAAATTAAAAACATTAAAACTGCACGATCTTGTTGACCTCAACACTGCTATTGTGACGTACAAAGCTCATAACCACATGCTGCCTGGGTGTCTACAGGAGAGGTTTAAACCCAGAGAGAATCCCTATGACCTCAGAGGTTCAGCTGTCTTCCAGAAAGCTAAGATAAGAACAAGCTTAAAAAGTAGATGTGTTTCTGTCAGGGGGGTTCAACTGTGGAACAGCTTGGATTATTCCTTAAAATGTTCCAGTTCTATTCACACATTTAAAAAACACTTTAAGACCAATGTCTTGAAAAAATATATCACTCTAGAATCAACACAGTAGTTAATACTATGATCAATGTTAATTCAAATACTAAATGTGGGTTATAAATAATAATGGAAGTACAATTGTTTGTATATAGTATATAAATTGGTACAAAGGTTTAACATGTCTACAAGGATATTTCACATGCCTTTACTGTGTATATAATTGAACGGTGTTTATGTTATGTATAATGTGTATTTATAATATGTTGTACAATGGACATTCAATAATTTTCGGAAGTTTATTTTGTACTTGACATTGTTTATAGGGTTAGGCGCAATAAGTGTTCAACTTCAGCCTAAACCCTTTCGGTCTGCAACATTTTCATTTTCAATTTAAGAATGTACAACTGTTTGTTTATTTTGTTGACAATTGACCGAAGAATAATAAACTTGAATCACAAGTTGTTGACAGTAGCCTATCTAAGTAGCCGTAGTTTACCATGAATTGATTAACGTGGACCCCGACTTAAACAAGTTGGAAAACTTATTCGGGTGTTACCATTTAGTGGTCAATTGTACGGAATATGTACTGTACTGTGCAATCTACTAATACAAGTCTCAATCAATCAATCAAAGCCTGATGTTAACGACACTGTGATTAGATACTCGCTTGTCATTCCCAAGTGGGTATTCAATCACAAGTTGCAATTTACTAAAGCAGGAAGTGTTGTGCCGTAGCCATACTAGGCGAGCAGAGAAATCACTGGTACTCACTTTTTTAACCCACAAAGAAGGAGAACAAAACATTGATTAGGTGGCAGATATATATTTGCAAGGCCATTTTCAAGAAGGATATTTAAAGAGAAACTACATCTTGTGAGATGATGTCGGCCGACCCTTGCAAGTTAGCTCAGCTGACCCGGCAATGGAATGGGGAAATGCCCACCATTTCTACTCGAATCAACCGACTCATCATCGGTGGTCACTCGAATGAGTATGACGATCCTCCTTGTAGGGGTGTATCCCTTTATGGAGGATGCCTGTGCGTGACTTTGTTTAACGTGGGGAGACTGGTGCACAGACAGTCACCACCCGATCCTTGACAGACATCGGGTCAGGGTCCAGTGGCATGGAGTCCAAGACGATTGGGGACCCTTTTCTGCTGCAGCCTTCTTCCGCCATTGCAGCCGTTGTGGTAGTTCTTAAATCTATTGTCTTCCGCCTGCTCCGCCGTTGAGGTCTTCACCGTATCTCTGGCTAGGGGGCAGTCAGGTATACTAGCCCTTTGCCAGGGGCCACCTGGGGTAACAGTAGTAAAGGGGTTAACCTCCTAGAGCAGTGGCCCCCAACCTTTTTGTACTTGCGGACCGGTCAACGCTTGAAATTTTTTTTTTTTTTTTTTTTTGTCATAAAGAAATACATTTATTTATAAAGAAATACAATCATGTGTGCTTACGGACTGTATCCCTGCAGACTGCATTGATTTATATTGATATATAATGTATATATTGTGTTTTTTATGTTGATTTTTTTATTTTTTATTTCTTGTGCGGCCGCGTCCCGGTACCAATCGGTCCACGGACCGGTACCGGGCCACGGCCCGGTGGTTGGGGACCACTGTCCTTGAGCCACAAGACCCCAAAGAGGAGCCTCCACTGCCGGATGCACTTTAACGTCATGCCGACTACGAGCGGTACCACTGGCTCATACAGCATTGAATGGGTTCTACAAATTGTGAGTTCAAATATTACAATATTTTATTTTTTCGCGTTTAAAATGTTTCTTTTGCAATTTTAATTTTGACAGTACCACATAAGACATGTTTTGATTGCTGAGGCGGTTTTTTTTTATTTTTAAATGCGCCAGAAAATAACCAGTTTCGTACACTGTTGATGTGTTTCAATACACAGTAGTGCGTAAATGGGTTCCTGTATAGTATTTCTCCAGCAATGGTCATGTGGTGACATAAATGATGGTATTTTGAGAGGTAATCATTGAAGTCGGACATCACTGAAGGCCTAGGTGGGAAACGCACGGCCCGCCACTGTTACAATCAATGCATGATCGTAACAATCCACATTTTGTGTTATTATTGCGCTAAACTGGTACATGATCTAAACTCGAAAGTGTAGCTCCTGGGCTCCAAAGGCAAGCGTTCCAGGCTATTTAAAATAGTATTACATTTATCAAAACAAGACATTTGTATAAAGCAAACAAATTGTCCAGTCCCATGTCCCAATACCAAAATGTTTATTGATACTTGTCGATACTTTTCAAAATCAAGGGGACCACAACAATACCATTGTTGGCTTCATTTTAACAGAAAATCTTATGATACATTAAACACATGTTTCTTGTTGCACTCAAAGAACAATTTTACAAGTGCATACATTTCATATAGCCTGCTATGATCTAGGATTACCATATTTTTCGGACTATAAAAAAATATTTAAATTTTCTCAAAACTCGACAGTGCGCTTTATAACCCACTGCACCTAATGTGCAGAATCATTTTGGTTGTGCTTACCAACCTCGAAGCTATTTTATTTGGTACATGGTGAAATTATAAGTGTAACCAGTAGATGGCAGTCACACATAAGAGATACGTGTAGTCTGCAATATGATGGCAGTCGCACATAAGAGATATGTGTAGACTGCAGTATGACTTAAGTACCACCAAATTTTAAATGTTCCGTGGAAAATGAAGAACATTACACAAGGCGCTCAAAAATCTATGGAAATGTTTTAGTACGACTATGGTAAGCTATAAAGCCGCACCGCTTGATGGAGTATTATTATGGCGTGTGTATAAGGTAAGACATATTATCTGCCGTTTTGCTTCGCAATATTATGCAAAAGAAACTGTTCTTACTTTCTGGTACGTGCTGATCTGTATTTGGGATCTGCATAAGTGCTGAACATTTTCGTGCGTCCGCTTTTGTAGTTGATAAGCTTCTTCTTTTTCTCTATCTTCTTGTTATGGGACATTAATCCTCCGCTGTTGCCATTTCTAATATAAAGTAGTGTAAAGTTCTTACTTATATCTGTCAGTAAACTCGTCATGAAAGCGCTTAAACATACCGGTGTAGTGAGTTTACATTATTCACCCAAGGAACTTCAGTTATTAGAGAGTTCCGGTCAGACGTTTTTTCTCGGGACACTTGTTGTTGTTTCCGGATGAGGAGATGCTGCTCCGTTATTGATTGAAGTAAAGTCTGAATGTCATTAAAACAGTTAGCTCCATCTTTTGACACTTCCTCCACTCCCGTCCTTGCACGCTACACCGCTACAACAAAGATGGCGGGGAGAAGACGCTGTCGAAGGTGAGCCACGTAAATAAGACGGCCCACAAAACGGCGCATTCTGAAGCGACTGCCAGAAAGCGACTTGAAGATGATCTGTAAAACATAATATATGCAACATTTTGACGAAAGAACCACCATTACATGTTATGAAGACCACAAGGAAGTGTTTTAAATTTAGAAAAAATTAATAATATGACTCCTTTAATGCGCCCTATAATCCGGTGCGCCTTATATATGAAAAAAGATCGAAAATAGACCATTCATCGGCAGTGCGCTTTATAATCTGGTGCGCCCTATGGTCCGGAAAATACAGTAAATACTAAAAACAATACTATGACTTTAAGACATGTATCGGGTAAAACATACATTGTTAAAAATAAAACACAAATTATAGGAATTTGTTACCAAATTCCATTGTTTCACTTGCCTTAGTTTGCACTACGTGGGGGGTTTGGACTGTGGTAATTGGCAACAAGCCAAACAGCCGTATGCTTGTAGATGTGCACAGCAGGGGAACTGGTTAACTACATTGTAACCTGTCACTCTTTTTACCTTAGTTTGAAGCAAAGGTGGTAGTACTAATCGCCACCTTTGGCGAGGCGTGTTTCAAAGCAACACTTGAGACGCGGTGCATCAATTGTTTAAAGCGTCACCTTTGTTGTTAGTTTGCAAGCCCGAATACATCCATATTGTACAAACCCCGTTTCCATATGAGTTGGGAATTTGTGTTAGATGTAAATATAAATGGAATACAATGATTTGCAAATCATTTTCAACCCATATTCAGTTGAATATGCTACAAAGACAACATATTTGATGTTCAAACTGATAAACATTTTTTTTTTTTGCAAATAATCATTAACTTTAGAATTTGATGCCAGCAACACGTGACAAAGAAGTTGGGAAAGGTGGCAAAAAAAACTGATAAAGTTGAGGAATGCTCATCAAACCCTTATTTGGAACATCCCACAGGTGAACAGGCAAATTGGGAACAGGTGGGTGCCATGATTGGGTATAAAAGTAGATTCCATGAAATGCTCAGTCATTCACAAACAAGGATGGGGCGAGGGTCACCACTTTGTCAACAAATGTGTGAGCAAATTGTTGAACAGTTTAAGAAAAACCTTTCTCAACCAGCTATTGCAAGGAATTTAGGGATTTCACCATCTACGCTACGTAATATCATCAAAAGGTTCAGAGAATCTGGAGAAATCACTGCACGTAAGCAGCTATGCCCGTGACCTTCCATCCCTCAGGCTGTACTACATCAACAAGCGACATCAGTGTGTAAAGGATATCACCATATGGGCTCAGGAACACTTCAGAAACCCACTGTCAGTAACTACAGTTGGTCGCTACATCTGTAAGTGCAAGTTAAAACTCTCCTATGCAAGGCGTAAACCGTTTATCAACAACACCCAGAAACGCCATCGGCTTCGCTGGGCCTGAGCTCATCTAAGATGGACTGATACAAAGTGGAAAAGTGTTCTGTGGTCTGACGAGGCCACAATTCAAATTGTTTTTGGAAACTGTGGACGTCGTGTCCTCTGGACCAAAGAGGAAAAGTACCATCCGGATTGTTATAGGCGCAAAGTTGAAAAGCCAGCATCTGTGATGGTATGGGGGTGTATTAGTGCCCAAGACTTGGGTAACTTACACATCTGTGAAGGCGCCATTAATGCTGAAAGGTACATACAGGTTTTGGAGCAACATATGTTGCCATCCAAGCAACGTTACCATGGACGCCCCTGCTTATTTCAGCAAGCCAAAAAAACCACAACCCGAGACTCACAAAATGTGCAAGCAATTTTAGATAAAAACTAAGAACAAAGTCACTTGTAACATGCGGACTTGGCAACATGCTCGAATTTAACATGATAAGGGTAATTCGGATCACCCATGAAATGTAACAATTTATGCCATTTGTTGACATGCCCTGAAAGTTCAATTAAGTTATATGTCTAAGTACCTAACCAACTGACTAACTACAATGATTGCATAACCTCCTGGTGGAGATAATAAAATAACACTGTCAGAATAATTGTATATAAGTTATCACACAACTTGTTTTCTATGAGTTCAGGTTGTCCTGCGTGAAGACCGTTTGCCCGGGTTACTATCCACTGGTGCTTACAAAGCTGTCTTTGATCTTATCAAGCAAAAGGCTGACAGCTTGGAAATCTCCACTGTGTGCGATGGAATGCGCCGTAGAGGTGTCAGTTTCTCAGATCTTGGACAGCCACAGGAAGGACCTTATCAGGACCCGAAATCTACAAGCAGAGAGGGGGGGGCAAACCTGACACCGCTCCAAGCACCTTTTGTTTGAACTGTTTATGACCCAGTGCAGCTGCTGTATAATGAGACCCCTCCCCTTAGAAGCAGCTGCAGCTATGTAATCAGGGAATGCCCAAATAAATGGGGAGGCGTGGAACTCTTTCCTCAGAGCGTGGGGCGACATTGTACGAGGGTGCAGGTCCACGCGCTCTCCTCATGAGCTAAATTGAATCCTGTCTCTGTTTGATTCCTTGCTTCTTGTCTTGTTTTATAGATAGTTCGGTGCAGTGACGTGCGGTGAGGTTCATGGCTGGTGAGGCACTGACTTCATCACAGTCAGATTTACAAACATATGAACCCTAAAGAGTATCTTATTCACCATTTGATTGGCAGCAGTTAACGGGTTGTGTTTAAAAGCTCATACCAACATTCTTCCCTGCTTGGCACTCAGCATCAAGGGTTGGAATTGGGTGTTAAATCACCAAAAATTATTCCCGGGCGCGGCACCGCTGCTGCACACTGCTCCCCTCACCTCCCAGGGGGTGAACAAGGGGATGGGTCAAATGCAGAGGACAAATTTCATTACACCTAGTGTGTGTGTGACAATCATTGGTACTTTAACTTAACTTTAACTTTACACATACAAACTGTAGCACACAAAAAAGCACATTTAATAAAAAAAACGTTATTATGGTCTTACCTTTACTTATAAATGAAGTCCATGCGCCACTGTTGTCCTGGATAATGTACCCCCGCTGTAGAATGCACCCCCTGACGCGAGTATTATATCAACTAAAGCCCACACTTAAACTTTCCACGTGCAAGATTGAATCTATTTAAAAAAGTTATTTAATAAGAAGCCAAAAAGTGCAAAAACAATAATGTTCGTGTTCCAACTACGAGCAGTATTGTGAGTTCAAATATATATTTTTTCCACATTCAATATGTTTTTTTTTACAATTATTTTTGTTTTGACAGTACCACGTCCGATGCGGGTTTATTGATTTTTAAATGCGCCAAAAAATAGCCCTTTTTGTACACCATTGACAAATTGAGTTGTTTCAATGCCCAGTAGTGCGCCAGTGTGGTTCTGTATAGTATTTTACAAGCCGTGGACACGTGGGGACTTGAATTATGATATTTTGAGAGGTATTTACTGAAGTCGGACTAAGTAGGACATCAATGAAAGCCTAGATGGGAAACGCACGGCCCGCCACTGCCAAACAGTGTTCATGAAGCGGCAAAGAAGACGACAAGAGCACCCACCATCCCCAAAAGGGATGACAGTCTCTGTTTTGAGACCCAGATCATCTATTTAAGTTAAAGTACCAATGATTGTCACACACACACATTTGACCCATCACCCTTGATCACCCCTGGGAGGTAAGTTGAGCAGTGAGCAGCAGCGGTGGCCGTGCCCGGGAATCATTTTTGGTGATTTAACTCCCAAGTACAACCCTTGATGCTAAGTGCCAAGTAGGGAAGTAATGGGTCCCATTTTTATAGTCTTAGGTACGACCCACAACCTACCGATCGAGGTTTGTTTTTTTAGTTTTTAGTTCCCTCTGTTGCCAAAAAGTTTTTACTAGAATCTACATTCAGGTTAAAGGGCTACAATTTCCACCCATGATGCTAACTGGGTCTATTTAAAGTTTGTTCCTTGGTTTTTGCTTACCTCTGTCGCCAAAAGGTAGTTACTCACATCCAACCCAGTCTTTTTTTCCTTGCCTATGTGGCCAAAACTTTGCCTTTCAAAAAATGTTCCTTTGTCACAATATTTTTTTCATTCAAGGTTTGTTTCTTAGTTTTTCCTTGCCTCTGTCACCAACACGATTTTCTAGCCTTTAAACTAGGGTTAGAGGTCTACATTGCCACTCATGTTCCTACAGTAAATAATCTGCCGGATATTTTTTTTTTTTTTTAAAGGTTTTCTTTTCCTTTGATGCCAGAAAGTTGCCTTACACAGTTTTATTTTTGCCTTTGTTGGACAACAATGTTCTACTAGCATATAAACTAAGCTTAAATGGGTGGCGGTCTACTCCCTGTATGATCAGTGTCAGAGCTTGGTCCGCATTGCTGGCAGTAAATCGGACCAGTTTCCAGTGAGGGTTGGACTCCGCCAAGGCTGCCCTTTGTCACCGATTCTGTTCATAACTTTTATGGACAGAATTTCTAGGCGCAGTCAAGGCGTTGAGGGGATCCGGTTTGGTGGCTGCAGGATTAAGTCTCTGCTTTTTGCAGATGATGTGGTCCTGATGGCTTCAACTGGCCAGGATCTTCAGCTTTCACTAGATCGGTTCGCAGCCGAGTGTGAAGCGACTGGGATGAGAATCAGCACTTCCAAGTCCGAGTCCATGGTTCTCGCCCGGAAAAGGGTGGAGCGCCATCTCCGGGTTGGGGGGGAGACCCTTCCCCAAGTGGAGGACTTCAAGTACCTCGGAGTCTTGTTCACGAGTGAGGGAAGAGCGGATCGTGAGGTCGACAGGCGGATCGGTGCGGCGTCTTCAGTAATGCGGACGCTGTATCGATCCGTTGTGGTGAAGAAGGAGCTGAGCCGGAAGGCAAAGCTCTCAATTTACCGGTCGACCTACGTTCCAATCCTCACCTATGGTCATGAGCTTTGGGTTATGACCAAAAGGACAAGATCACGGGTACAAGCGGTCGAAATTAGTTTCCTTCGCCGGGTGGCGGGTCTCTTCCTTAGAGATAGGGTGAGAAGCTCTGCCATCCGGGAGGACCTCAGAGTAAAGCCGCTGTTCCTCCACATTGAGAGGAGCCAGATGAGGTGGTTCGGGCATCTGGTCAGGATGCCACCCAAACGCCTCCCTAGGACACGTTGGGAAGACTATGTCTCCCGGCTGGCCTGGGAACGCCTCGGGATCTCCCGGGAAGAGCTGGGCGAAGTGGCTGGGGAGAGGGAAGTCTGGGCTTCCCTGCTTAGGCTGCTGCCCCCGCGACACAACCTCGGATAAGCGGAAGAAAATAGATGCATGGATGGATAAATGAGTACAATCACCGTCCATGTTGCTAAATATTGGAGATTTGTTCCTCAGTTTTTTCTTTTCTCTGCTGCCAACAAGCTTATACTAGCATCTAAATTCGGGTTAAAGGGCGGCAATTGCCATCCATGATGCTAACTGGGTCTATTTAAAGTTTGTTCCTTGGTTTTTCCTTGCCTCTGTCGCCAAAAGGTTGTTACACACATCTAACCGAATGATGCTTTCCTTGCCAAAACTTGGCCTTTGAAAAAATGTTTCCTTTGTCGCAATATTTTTTAATTCAAGGTTTGTTTCTTAGTTTTTCCTTGCCTCTGTCACCAAATATTTTTTTTCTAGCATTTAAACTGGGTTTGCCACTCATGTTTCTACAGTAAATAATATTCTGGATATTTTAAAAAAAAAAAGTTTTTCTTTGCCTCCGATGCCAGAAAGTTGCTGTGGAGGGGGGCGTGGCCTGTGGACCTGCAGCAAAGCGAGGTGTGCCAGGACCGGCTGAGATATCAGCGACAGGTGCGTAGATGGCCCACCTGGGCCTGCTTATCTAATCACCTGTCGCTCTATTAAAAGGCAGCAGCCGGGGAGGACAGAGTTGTTGTTGGAGTTGGAGAGCTGGAGCGAGAGACCGAGACGAAGAGACAATTGCTGAAAAGCACAAACTAAAGACTTGATTGAAAAACAAAACAGTGTTCCAAACCCTGAAAAGGAGCTGTCATGTCGGTGATTGGTGGTCCGAAGAACCCGGAGAGGAGATACCTCCACAGTTGCCTTAGACAGTTTTATTTTTGCCTTTACTGGACAAAAATGTCCTACTAGCATCTAAAACAAGGTTAAATGGGTACAATCACCATTCATGTTGCTAAATGTTGGAGATTTGTTCCTCAGTTTTTCCTTTTCTCTGCTGCCAAAAAGCTTATACTAGAATCTACATTTAAATGTTCTCAATATTCCTCAGTCATTTACTTCAAAGTTTGGGCCTTGGTTTTTTTCCTCCCTCATCACAAAAGTGTCTGTTCTACGGTCTTTAGTGTTTCCTTGACTCTGTCACCATGAATTTGCTTTGGAAGGAATTTTCTAAATATTTTTACGAGCTTCTAAAGCAGGGTCAAAGGGCTCCAATCACCATCTACCGCATATTGCTAAATGCTGGAGGTTTGTTTGTTAGTTTTTGCTTGCCTCTGTTGCCAACAAAGTTGCCGCTAATGTGTCAGCCTGCAGGTAGACGCTAAAATTTCCACGAATGTTGTTTAATGAGTCTGTAGTAGGGTTGTACGGTATTGGAAAAGTACCGTGATACTAATGAATCATATTCAGTACTGTACCGCCTCTAAAAAGTACCGCCATTGGTGGATCTACACCTGACATCCACTGTAATGATACCAAGTACAGGAGCGTATCTAGTCGATACTACTATGATTACATCGGTATTTTTTGGCAACACAACATCTTCCTTCATTTAAAAAAAAATTATATTATGTTTATAAACTCGGGAAATATGTCCCTGGACACATGAGGACTTTGTATATGACCAATGTATGACCTTGTAACTACTTGGTATCGAATCGATACCTACATTTGTGGTATCATTAGCTTTGTAGCTAATGCAAAGTATCAAACTGGAGAAGAATAAGTGATTATTACATTTTAACAGAAGTTTAGATAGAACATGTTAAAACAGAAAGTAAGCATATATTAACAATAAATGAACAAGTAGATTAATAATTAATTTTCTACTGCTTGTCCTTAATAATGTTGACAAAATAATAGAAAGGAAAATGACACTATATGTTACTGCATATGTCAGCAGACTAATTAGGAGCCTTTGTTTGTTTACTTACTACTAAAAGACAAGTTGTCTAGTATGTTCACTATTGTATTTAAGGACAAACTTGCAATAAGAAACATATGTTTAATGTACCCTAAGATTTTTTTGTTAAAATAAAGCCAATAATGCAATTTTTTGTGGCCCCCTATGGGTAGAAAAGTATCGAAATGTACCGAAAAGTATCGAAATACATTTTGGTGCCCGTATCGGTACCAAAATATTGGTATCGGGACAATACTAGTGACAACACAACACTAAGTTAAGTAAGTTAAGACCATGGAGAGGTTGGTCCCGGAACAACTCCGCCCGACGATCAAGCCCCACCTGGACCCCCTCCAGTTCGCCTACCAGCCCCGACTGGGAGTGGAGGACGCGGTCATCTACCTGCTGAACCGAGCCCACACCCACCTAGACAAGCCTGCGAGCAGTGTGCGGGTCATGTTTTTTGACTTCTCCAGTGCTTTCGATACCATACAGCCCGGGCTACAGGGTGTGAAGTTATAGACGATGCAGGTGGAGGCCCCCTTGGTGTCCTGGGTTGTGGATTACCTGACTGACAGACCACAGTAAGTGCGACTGCAGGACTGTGTGTCTGACAGACTGGTCAGCAACACCGGAGCCCCACAGGGCACAGTCCTCTCCCCCTTCCTCTTCACCATTGACAGAAGCAGATTTTTACATATATCCATATATAAATGTTACTTCTTTATTTTCATAGTCATATTACAAAACAGCTAGTGTTCTTCCAATTGTGCTCTTTTGGTCTGCAAGTACTGTGTGTCGGCCTTGAAACTTTGGTATGCAGGGAGTAGCTATAACTCCTTTTCCTTACCTGTTCCTGTGTCCAGCTGAGGAGAAGAATGGACAAGTGTTTTCTGACAACGAGGGTGGGAGGGAGAGACATAGGATAGAAGACAATACTTCGGTAAATTAGATTAGATCGATCTTAGCTGCGCTAGTGAACGCTTCTGTACTGGATTGGTCTCACGTTTATTTTCAAAGCTTTGAAAATAAATCACAAAATACCCATTCTGTCTGGTGGTCAAATTTGAGCTCAGCTTATGTGTCATCAAAAGAACTTGGGAGTGACCAGAAACTTAAATTCCCTGGAGGAACATCTGTTCGGACGCAACACCATCTACACCACCGATTTCCACTCTCAGTCAGAGTCCTGCCACCTTCAGAAGTTTTCTGATGACTCTGCGATAGTGGGGTGTATTGAGGATGGTGATGATGAGGAATACAGGGCACTAGTGGAGGACTTTGTCACATGGTGTGGAAAGAACCACCTCCAGCTCAATGTGACGAAGACCAAGGAGCTGGTTGTGGACCTGGGAAGGAGGAGGAGTACTCTGGCGACCCATGTTTCCATCAGGGGGGTCGATGTGGACATGGTTGAGGATTATAAATACCTCGGTGTACACATGGACAACAAGCTGAATGGGTCAAAACACGCTGAGGCACTCTACAAGAAGGGACAGAGGCTAGGATCCTTCAACATCTGTACAAAGATGATGAAGATGTTCTACGAGTCGGTGGTGGCGGGCGCCTTCTTGTACGCCGTGGCCTGCTGGGGTAGCGGGCTGAGAGCGAGGGACACAAACAGGCCGGACAAGCTGGTAAGGAAGGCCAGTAACGTGGCGGGAGTGGCGCTAGACTCTCTGGCGGTGGTGGCAGAGAGGAGAAGTCTAGCAAAGCTCCTAGCCGTTATGGACAACACCTCCCACCCACTACACTCGGACCTGGCGGGAGAATGAGCACGTTCGGTGGAAGGCTCAGACTCCCAAAATGCAACACGGAACGACACAGAAGGTCCTTCATACCGACAGCCATCAGACTATATAACGCATATGTTCCTTCTTGACTGCACTTAAATGTAGAATGTATTTATATTATTCACATGTGAATAATGCTGTATAATAGACTGTATTTATGTTATTCACATTTGAATAATGCTGTATATTAGACTGTATTTATGTTATTCACATTTGAATAATGCTGTATAATAGACTGTATTTATGTTATACACATTTGAATAATGTTGTATAATAGATATATAATATAATATAATACTGTATTTATATTATTCACATGTGAATAATGCTGTATAATAGACTGTATTTATGTTATTCACATTTGAATAATGCTGTATAATAGATATATAGTATAATATAATACTGTATTTATATTATTCACATGTAAAAAAATACCTAAGTGTTTATTGTCTATTGTGAGCGAACTGTAGTGTTGAATTTCCCCCAGGGATCAATAAAGTACTTTCTATTCTATTCTATTCTATTGTATTCTATTCTAGTAAGTTCTGTACTTAGTTTTTCATCGCCTCCATCGTTGCAAAATCTTGGGGATTGACTTGCATTCGGTGTTTTTGGAACTATGCAAAGTCAGTATTTTTAAAACATTAGTTTACGAGTTTATTGATACTAGAATCTATTTTAGTTGGCATGAAAAAACAACCAAAAAATGAAGCATCCAAGCACAAAATTGATGTCACTCCCCAAGCTTTTGGCCATTTTTCAGCTGAAAACCCCCAAATGACAAAACCTCTTACCTGTCCCGATTCACCGACCACCATGTCTACAATCACGGATGCTCCCCAAAATTAAAACCAGGAGTGCCCTTTTCATGGAATTACCTTTAGGTGTATAGTGCATAACTTGGTGTATAAGGTGTCAAAAAAAAGGAGATGAAGAAGAAACCTAAATGCAAGACCCAAGTGGATTAGTGAGTTC
>NC_084742.1:52127289-52264789 GCF_033978785.1 Entelurus aequoreus
AATCCGATACCAAGTAGTTACAGGGTCATACATTAGTCATAGTTTAAGTTCTCATGTGTCCAGGGACATATTTCCTGAGTTTATGAATATAATATGAATTTTAAAAGATTTTGTGACGCTAAAAAATTATTGATGTAATCATAGTAGTATCGACTGTATATACTCTTGTACTTGGTATCATTACAGTGTATGTCAGGTGTAGATGCACCCATGGCATTTGTTTACATCAGGGGTGTCAAACTCATTTTAGATCGGGGGCCACATGGAGAAAAATCTACTCCCAAGTGGGCCGGATTGGTAAAATCACGGCACGATACCTTAAAAATAAAGACAACTTCAGATTGTTTCCTTTATTTAAGAATAGAATAAATTGTACAAATCATAATGTTTTTTGTTTTTTTTTACACTTATATGTTTTGGTTAAAAGTATTCTATCTTTATTTGTCATTATTTATATTTTCTGAATAAATTATGTGATATCGTTCATCAGTCAACTCATTGGTGTTGATTTTCAATCTATCTGTCACGGCGCGGTCTCGAACCCACATTTAACTCGGCATCCAGTTCTTCCAGCTCCAATGTTGGCAGCATGCCAGGACACGCCCCTGCTCGCGCTGGGCACTTCACGCCCACGCAACGACGAAGCTGCAGGCAATCTGCAATCTGCACACCTGAAGCTCATCAAGACAGCAGCATAAAGACCAGTGGACCCTTGGAGCCTACGCCGGAACATCGTTAACTCTTCGCAGTGAGCATCCCGTCTCTGGCTTTCCTCCCGTGTACTTGCTCTTCCTGCCCTCCTTGTTTTCCCGCGTCTCATGTCCTTTGTGCTTCCCGCAGTACCTTCCCTGTTCCGTGGGCTCGAGTTGTGCATCTCGACCTCCCTCCGGACTTTGGACTGCCTTCCCCGATACTCGACCCCCGCTTGGACACGAACCTTGTTGCTTCTCTCCAGCCCCCGACCACTCACCTGCCCACGGACACCCTCTTTGCCTCACCCCTCTGGACTGATGAAGGATCCATCCAACATGCACTCACAACACCCCTTGGTAACATTTACATTGTTAAATTTACACATCGTCCTGCACCAAACACATAGAGTAGCATACACCTCCCACACACTCATCAAGGGCTGCAATAAACCTGTAAACCTGATCTTCCTCATGGAGTCGTCTCCTTCCCCTCACGTACGTAACAATACGTTCCTGCCAAACATGTCGGAACCAGACGACACCGGCAGACCCTGTTCTGCTCCCCAGTCCCGGTCCCCCAGGACACTGAACCTCGATGTCATGTGTGCTGTCCTGAGCGAGCACCAGGCCCATTTTGAGACATTGGAGGACAGCTTGGAGAAAGCTTTCACCAAGCTGCATGCCAAAGTTGACGACCTGAGCCCCAGACAGGCTCACGAACCGGTGACTAGTCACAGTGCTACGTCTGCCCCGGTACCTAGAGACGCTACCCATTACCGGGAACCCAAGATTTCTAGTCCCAAACCCTTTGAAGGTGACTTTGAACTCTGTAGAGGATTTTTGGTGCAGCGCTACTTAATTTTTCTGCACCAACCCTCGCGTTATTCTCCTGATGGTGCAAAGATTGCATTTAGTTTTTCTTTACTTGCCGGACCTGCTCTCAAGTGGGCCACTGCTGCATTGGACAAGTCAGTCGGCCTGGGCACCGACTACGCGGCTTTCCGGGCCGAGTTCTTGACCGCTTTTGACCATCCCAAGGATGGGGGGGATGCAACAGGACGCCTGCACACCATCCAGCAGGGGGCCCGCTCTGTGGCTGCTTACACCCTCGAGTTCCGCACTATGGCTGCGGACAGCGGTTGGAACGACAGGGCCCTTCAGAGTGCGTTTCGTCTGGGACTCTCGGAGGAAATTAGGGACGGTCTGTTGAGGGACAGACCTACTTCCTGTAGGGACGTCATCGACTTGGCTCTCAGGTACTACCAGAGACTGTTGGAACGGGCTACCGAGAGGGCTTATGGGGCCGTCAGGAGACCTCCAGCAGCGCAAGTCCACCCTACCTTCCTGACCTACGGGGAACAACCTTCACCGTTGCCAGGACTGATGACAGCGCCCGTACCCATGCAAGTGGGAAGAACCCACCTGGCGGTGGAGGAGAGGGAGAGGAGGTATAGGCAGCGTCTCTGCCTCTACTGTGGTCTGGCGGGACACTTTATCGGCAACTGTCCGAAAAACATTTTGACAGACTTTTTGAGTGCTGTGTGTAATGTTCTATATTCTCAATGGAACATTTAAAGTTTGGTGTTGTTTACTGCCATCATATTGCAGCCTACATGTATCTCTTATGTATGGCTGCCATCTACTGGTCACACTTATCATTACACCATGTACCAAATAAAATTGCTCCGAGGTCGGTTAACACATCCAGAATTATGCCGTACAGTAGCCGCACCGGGTTATAAGGCACACTGTCGATTTGTGATAAAATGAAAGGACTTTAAAGGCCTACTGAAATGAAATGTTCTTATTTAAACAGAGATAGCAGGTCCATTCTATGTGTCATACTTGATCATTTCGCGATATTGCCATATTTTTGCTGAAAGGATTTAGTAGAGAACATCGACGATAAAGTTCGCAACTTTTGGTCGCTGATAAAAAAGCCTTGCCTGTACCGGAAGTAGCGTGACGTCACAGGTTGTGGAGCGCCTCACATCTGCACATTGTTACCAATCATGGCCACCAGCAGCGAGAGCGATTCGGACCGAGAAAGCGACGATTACCCCATTAATTTGAGCGTGGATGAAAGATTTGTGGATGAGGGAAGTGAGAGTGAAGGATTAGAGGGCAGTGGAAGCGATTCAGATATGGAAGATGCTGTGAGAGGCGGGTGGGACCTGATATTCAGCTGGGAATGACTAAAACAGTAAATAAACACAAGACATATATATACTCTATTAGCCACAACACAACCAGGCTTATATTTAATATGCCACAAAATAATCCGCATAACAAACACCTCCCACTCCCGTCCATATAACCCACCAATACAACTCAAACACCCGCACACCACACTCAATCCCACAGCCCAAAGTACCGTTCACCTCCGTAAAGTTCATACAGCACATATATTTCCCTAAAGTTACGTACGTGACATGCACATAGCGGCACGCACGTACGGGCAAGCGATCAAATGTTTGGAAGCCAAAGCTGCGTACTCACGGTACCGCGTATCCAACTCAAAGTCCTCCTGGTTGTGTTGCTGCAGCCGGCCGTTAATACACCACTTCCCACCTACAGCTTTCTTCTTTGCTGTCTCCATTGTTCATTAAACAAATTGCAAAAGATTCACCAACACAGATGTCCAGAATACTGTGGAATTTTGCGATGAAAACAGACGACTTAATAGCACAATGGTGTCCCAATATGTCCGCTACAATCCGTGACGTCACGCGCAAACGTCATCATACCGAGACGTTTTCAGCAGAATATTTTGCGGGAAATTTAAAATTGCACTTTACTAATCGAACCCGTATTGGCATGTGTTGCAATGTTAAGATTTCATCATTGGTATATAAACTATCAGACTGCGTGGTCGGTAGTAGTGGCTTTCAGTAGGCCTTTAAGTGCTCCTTATAGTCCGAAAAGTACGGTAAATGGCATCACCGTCCTCCAGCAAAATAAAGAATGATTTTCTTAAAAACTAGTTTTACTTGGATCAGTGCCTACTGTGTTTGGCAATGGACAGTGAGTTACATAGTTTGTTGATACGTTCGCAATGTCTATCATAGCGTACCTTGTAGCCTTGAGCCTCTATTTGCGCCTCTTTAGCCCCACCCTGGTGGTGCTTGGGCGCTTTTTCAAATATATATGAAAAGATGACCAATGAGAAGAGGATAATGCACGGAAATCAAACTTCAACTGTATCATTTTAATGTGATATATTTTCACCTTTTCAAAAGGCTGCTGTTTTAGTTTTATAATCACATGCTAAGCTTTGTTGCACTCTGTTGCCCATATAAGGGGCGTTACACCTTTCCTGCTGTTCAGCTCCCAGACGTAGTCAAGAAACACATGGGAGACGTTCCCCGCAGGGCCGATGCTTTCGTTGGGGGTAACATCTTCCCTTTATCCGGCAATGGATCTCCTAGGCTCAGCTTTGGGGTCGGACACATTCTGCTACTGCTACTAGCTCTCCTCCCTCGCTCACTCACTCACCCAACATACTGCCACTCTTATAGGAACACACACGCATACGCTACTCTCATAACAGGGGGAAAGAGAAACAGATTGTATTGTATTATTGAAAAATGAAGAGGACTGCATTTTATTTCCATGGGGAAGTCTGAAATTATAGGAAGGCCGTTTTCTATTCGGGCTCCGGTACTCTGGAATGCCCTACCGGTAACAGTTAGAGATGCTACCTCAGTTGTATACTCTAGCCTTTAAATAGACCCCTTTTTAGACCAGTTGATCTGCTGTCTCTCGATTCTTCTCTGCCCCCCTCTCCTGCGTGGAGAGGTTATCAGGTGACCACGGATCAGCTTCCACGGATGAGGCTCTAGCTGTTCAAAGTCAGGACCCGGGGTGGACTACTCATCTGTGCATCAGTTGGGGACGTCCCTGCGCTGATGACGTGTCTCCACTCAAGATGAACCCCTGCTGGCCCCACTATGGACTGGACTTTCACATGAAGTCAAGACCCGGGGAGACTACACCTTATGTATCAGTCGGTGACGTCTATGCGCCCCAACGTGTCTCCATGCAAGATGATCCCCTGCTGGCCCCACTATGTACTGGACTCTCACATTATTAACTGTATCCACTCTGCATCCATTGCACCAATCGCCCGGTCCCCTCCAAGGTTTGTCATTACACTCAATGGGTTGAGTTTTTTCTTGCCCTGATTTGGGATCTGATGTCCTTGTGGCTTGTGCAGCCTTTTGAGACGTTTGTGATCATGGGCTATACAAATGAACTTTGATTGATATTATGCATGATCTATTTTGTTGTTTGATAGAAGTTAAAGCACCATCGTACAGCAGAGTAGTTACATGGTGTGTCATTCACTCCAGGGAAAATAACCATTTAATCATGAATACTCAATATATATTTGTAGCCTACGTAGTCATTTTGATAGTAGGCTAATACAGACACATCATGTTATGCCTTTATTATAAGACTTACATAGGGCTTTTAATTTTTTGCAGCTCCAGACAGATGTTTTTCTTGTTTTTGTTTTTTTTGTCCAATATGGGTCTTTCGACAATTTCGGTTTGCCGACCCCTGGTTTCGGACATAGCATTAGAACAGTGGTTCTTAACCTGGGTTCGATCGAACCCTAGGGGTTCGGTGAGTCGGGCTCAGGGGTTTGGCGGAGGTCAAGACACACCCGACTCATCGTGTAAATAAAAACTTCTCCTTATTACGGATACGGCAACAGCAGAAGTCACACTGATTTGTGTAATTTGTTGTGAGTTTATGCACTGTGTTGGTTTTGTTCTTTGAACAAGGTGATGTTCATGCACGGTTCAGTTTGTGCACCAGTAATAAAACATGGTAACACTTTAGTATGGGGAACATATTCACCATTAATTAGTTGCTTATTAACATGCAAATTAGTAACATATTGGCTCTTAACTAGTCATTATTAAGTACTTATTAATGCTTTAAACGGCATGGCCTTATTATAACCCTAACCCTCTAACCCTAACCAAATAACTCTAAATTAAGTCTTTGTTATTTAGAATATGTTCCCTTAGTGTCAAAAAAACTCTAAATTAGGTCTTTGTTACTTACAATATGTTCCCCTAGTGTCCAAAAAACTCTAAATTAAGTTCCCCATACTAAAGTGTTACCAAAAACATATAACTTTGTCTTGAATTTGAAAAAAAAAAAGATTTAATTTTTCACTAAAGAAGGGTTCGGTGAATACGCATATGAAACTGGTGGGGTTCGGTACCTCCAACAAGGTTAAGAACCACTGCATTAGAAAGTTAGACTCGGTAGAAGTTTACTTTAGCCGGCGTGTACAGTTCCAACCTGTACGTCAGCCAGGTTTCCTTCCTCACTTTTGTCCGCCCCATTTTGGCCTCCTTCCTTGGTGCCGACAACAAACCGAAGTGAGCCGCCAATCCCGCAATACCATCTGGGATGTTGTGTTGTGGTGGAAGTCACTCAAAGCAGATGGCTTGTTGCGGTCACCGATGCCCATAGTGCACAATGAAAGCAAGAACGCTAAAGAACCACAAATCATTTCTGCCGGGCAGAGGAGAATGCTTACTGAGCGTGAGTTCAAAACGAACTGAAAGGGAGAAAAAAATGGCTTGAAAATAGGTCTGCGGAACAAAATCTGTGCACATTTTTCCCCAAAGAACCACCGTTACATGTTACATAGACCACAATGAAGTATTTTAAATGTAGAACACAGATCATGATATGACCCTTTTAATATTACAGACTTCTACTGGGCATGTGTATTGGTTTTGCTATTGCATTTACGACAATAATCTCTGTGTGTCAGCATAATGGACAATCACTAAATCTGATTTTGTTGGCATAATAAGAGATTATTTATCATTTATTTATCATTATGCCAAAAAGGGGGAATTTTCTGAGTATTGTAGCATCTATACATTTAAATACACTCGACAGTGTGACAATATGTCACATTCACGTCTGGTTGTGTTTCCTTAGTTTGTGTTTATTTCCTGTCAGCGCTCTTACTTTAGTTCCACTTCCTGCATGTCCCCCTGAGCACTCGTTTCCCTCACCTGTCCCCGATTGGCAGCCTGATTGGCACACCTGGTTGCAGTTGCCAATCAGGCTGCTATTTATGCATATTTATACCCGCTTGGTCTCTATGATGGACAAGCTCTGTGGCTTGAGTGCTGCACGGATTGGTTCTTCGGCTCCCTCCCACCCATTCCTGTCTGTTCCAGGGGATGGCGGCCAGAGTCGGCAGGACCCGAGACCCCCCAGGTCCCTCCCCGATCCCTCAGCCTTTCTTGGAACATCTGGGATCCGTCCCCTGAGGTCAGCTGTGCGACAGGGGAAGCACAGCTCTCACCTCTCCCAGTGAGGCAAGTTCAGACGACGACAGCCCAGCCGCCTGCTACTCCAGCTCTGGAGACATCAACCTCGTCTCCGGCGAGCCGTCCTACGGTGCCGTCGTCTTCATCTCCGGCTGGCTGTGCCACGGGCCCATCGTCGGTGCTTGTCCTATGCCAACTCCAGCTTACCTGCCAAACAAGCAGCCATCAGACGGCCACACGCCACCTCCTCATCAGCCGAAAGAGTGGCCGCTCCGTGGTTGCCCGCCTCGCCAGGCGCAGCGGCGTTTAACGCGTCGCCGCGACCTGACTCTCCCTCGCTGGCTGCGGGGACACAAGGCTTGGCAACCCCCTGCCAACTCCTCCCTCCACCCTCTCGTGACTTTTGAACCTTGTTTTTTGGGGGGGGGACGTTAGAATATACTGTGATGATCAGTCACATTCATGTCCGGGTGTGTTTCCTTAGTTTGTGTTTATTTATGTTACAAGAAGGGTGCATGGTGATGCGCGGATTATTCTTCCAAGGTTCCGACGGAACGACAGGAAACATGCTTGCAGGTAAGGGTATGATTTATTCATCATAAATCATGAAGGAACACCACAAACGCAAGAAAACACACAAAACGAGCGTGCCAGGAAGCTAACGGAATAGCTACACAGGGAAAGCTAAGGCGGAATTTAGCGCAAGAAACACAAGGAACAGACGTAATGTGTTGCATGACAGCAAGCAAAAGCACTGGGTTGAGTGAGGCGGAACAGGTGAGCGTCCCGAACACTAATCAGAGGCAGGTGAAAACAATCAGCACCCATGACAACCAAGAAGCACAAAACAAGGGTGCTGAAACAGAACTTAAACCACAAGTGAATCAAAACCTAAATAAACGTAAAAAACTATGATCTGGGCAACGGATCATAACAATTTCCTGTCAGCGCTCTTATTTTAGTTCCACTTCCTGCTTGTCTCCCTGAGCGTTCGTTTCCCTCACCTGTCCCTGATTGGCAGCCTGGCACACCTGGTTGCCGTTGCCAATAAGGCTACTATTTATGCCTGTCTCGTCCTCCAGTCAGATGACTTGCTTTCCTGTGTTCCCTGTTCCTTTTTGACATTAAAGTCATATCTACCTGCTCTTCGCCTACCATTCAAGACCAACAGAACCTGACAGACAGAGTTTTAAACTCAAAACTGTTTGATTAAGATGGCCACAAGCTGTTTGCCTCTTCGGCCTTCCGGCTGGCCACTCTGTCCTTAATCGGAAACTTTTCTGTTGTGAGAACCTAACGAATCCGTCATGGCTGTTCCTAAACTCTGTACAGTACTGTAAGAATGCTGCCGTATCTTTTCATCTGAAAGCCAAACTCAAGGAAGACCTTGCCTCAGATATTAATATTAACATAATAATTTGAGTTAGCAACACATCTTATAGTTTAATTAGTTGCAAAAATTCCTTAAATCGATGGATGGTGCGACTCAAATCTAACAAAGGCCTTGGACTGACCCACATCAAACTGTTTCCTGAACTCGCCCCCACCAAGGACTGGTTTGGCCATGCATGATCCCCCAGGACCCAATGAACTTTCTGCTCTATGGACTAAAGTCATGAATGGAGACCAGTGCTGTGACATTTACCTGTGACCTGTTTTGAATAAATCTTGTTCAATTGTTTAGCACAGGGGTCGGTAACCCAAAATGTTGAAAGAGCCATATTGGACCAAAAATACAAAAAACGAATCTGTCTGGAGCCGCAAAAAGTCAAAAGCCTTATGTAACTGTTATAATGAAGGCAACGCATTAAGTGTCTCAGAGGGTGAGATAACTCCTGGAAATGACTGGCTTAAAACTGCCAAAGGTATAGATGTGTGTGCCCAAGTTAAAGGAAAGGACAGGCTGTCTTCTTCTAATGGATTTATTAATAATAATAATAATAATAATAATAATGGATTAGATTTTATATCGCGCTTTTCTATTGTTAGATACTCAAGGCGCTCACAGAAAAGTGGGAACCCATCATTCATTCACACCTGGTGGTGGTAAGCTACATTTGTAGCCACAGCTGCCCTGGGGTAGACTTGATGGAAGCGAGGCTGCCAGTTTGCGCCTACGGCCCCTCCGACCACCACCTATCATTCATTCACCAGTGTGAGCGGCACCCGGGGCAAGGGTGAAGTGTCCTGCCCAAGGACACAACGGCAGCGATTTGGATGTCAAGAGGCGGGGAGCGAACCTGCAACCCTCAGGTTTCTAGCACGGCCACTCTACCCACTACGCCATGCCGCCCCAAGTTATTGCGATGTTTGCAAGCTGGGTAACGTTTGCTAGGGTCTGGAACAACATGGTAACTTTTGCTGTGGTCTGGAATAACATGGCACACAATCAGAAATGCAGCCAATATTACATACAGATAATGTGTCATGAGACATGCAAATATAAATTAAATGAAATTAACTCAAATATACCTACAAATGCGGCATAATGACGCAATATGTACACACTATGTGGGATCCATACTTGCCAACCCTCCCGAATTTCTCTGGAGACTCCCGAAATTCAGCGCCTCTCCCGAAAACCTCCCGGGACAAATATTCTCCCGAAAATCTCCCGATTTTCAGCCGGAGCTGGAGGCCACGCCCCCTCCAGCTCCATGCGGACCTGAGTGAGGACAGCCTTTTTTCACGTCCGCTTTCCCACGATATAAACAGCGTGCCTGCCCAATCACGTTATTCCTTACGAGGCGTCCGGCATACCGCCAATTAGCATGGTGCAGATGGAGAAGATCTTCTCGGCGTCCGTGTTCGCGCACTCGTTGCCAAAGCCAACGCTGGTCAGGCTGCTGAGGGCGGCGATGTACGAGCTGCGCACCGACGGGCCGCCGACCGTGTTGTTGACGGAGGGCATCTCCAGGCGTTTGCCCAGCTCATGGAGCCATCTTTGGGGAAGAGACGGGAGGACAACAGGGTGACAAGAACTAAATCATCCAGACTAGAGATAAATTGTATTATTATGTTATCTTACCTAAAAATAAATATATTTATTAATTTAAAAAAATAAATAAATCAATTTTTACTATATTTTGCTAAAAACATCAAAATTAATTGTATTTTTATTTGTATTTTTTCTGACTCCTTATTACATCAGAGGATGGCATTGTGGCTTCTGCAGCCCTTTGAGACACTTGTGATTTAGGGCTATATAAATAAACATTGATTGATTGACAGCTAGCCTAAATAGCATGTTAGCATGGATTATTAGCACTAGTCAATAACATCAACAAAGTTCACCTTTGTGCATTCACGCACAGCATACAACGTTTGGTGGACAAAATGAGACAAAGAAGGAGTGGCATAAAACGCGTCTTTCTGTGGCAGCGTCGGAGAAAGTTGTACACGTAAACCAACTATGGTGTGTTCAAGGACCGCCAAAATTAGTAGGACAAAACAACGCTGGCCAAATACTGTCATCAGTGAAGCATAAGCACAAACACATTAAACAGTGGGCTTTCTGACAATTAGGAAGGTTTGTGTCATGTTTGTCCTCCTACAGAAACATTATTAAAACAAGAAATATATCTTTATGCATTTTTGAAAAAGCTCCGGGGAGCCACGAGGGAGGTGCTAAAGAGAGAGCCCCGGGTTGCAAAGGACCAGGGGCCTCATGAAAACACAAAGCTAATGATCAAGACAGCAAAAGAGCAGAACTTCTTGCTGTACTTTATTCCACTATTGTTGCAAGATATTCCACACTTTTATGCATGACTTTTTAACATGAGTATACTTTGCACACAGAGACAATCAAGGGGCTTGTTTTGGAAGCTCTTAAAACGGGGGAGGCGGGTGTTAATTGTTCATATGTCTCCATGTGCACATCAATCAGTCTGAGGACTAATATGTTGCGCTTTTTTATTTTTATTTAAACAGTTACCCAACATCACCTCTGTGTGTCGCCAAAGTATCCTTAGCATGTAGAAATGTAAGTAAACAAACAAAGGCTCCTAATTTAGCTGCTGACATATGCAGTAACATATTGTGGCATTTATCATTCTATTATTTTGTCAACATTATTAAGGACAAGTGGTAGAAAATCAATCAATCAATCAATCAATGTTTATTTATATAGCCCTAAATCACAAGTGTCTCAAAGGGCTGTACAAGCCACAACGACATCCTCGGTACAGAGCCCACATACGGGCAAGGAAAAACTCACCCCAGTGGGACGTGGGTGAATGACTATGAGAAACCTTGGAGAGGACCGCATATGTGGGTAACCCCCCCCCCCGCCCCCCCACCCCCCCTCTAGGGGAGACCGAAAGCAATGGATGTCGAGTGGGTCTGACATAACATTGTGAAAGTCCAGTCCACAGTGGATCCAACACATCAGCGAGAGTCCAGTCCACAGCGGGGCCAACAGGAAACCATCCCGAGCGGAGACGGGTCAGCAGCGCAGAGATGTCCCCAACCGATGCACAGGCTAGTGGTCCACCCGGGGTCCCGACTCTGGACAGCCAGCACTTCATCCATGGCCACCGGACCTATGCAACTCCCCCTCGCAAGGGACAGGGGAGAAGAGGAGAGAAGAAAAGAAACGGCAGATCAACTGGTCTAAAAAAGGGGGGTCTATTTAAAGGCTAGATTATACAAATGAGTTTTAAGATGGGACTTAAATGCTTCTACTGAGGTAGCATCTCTAACTGTTACCGGGAGGGCATTCCAGAGTACTGGAGCCCGAATAGAAAACGCTCTATAGCCCGCAGACTTTTTTTTGGCTCTGGGAATCACTAATAAGCCGGAGTTCTTTGAACGCAGATTTCTTGTCGGGACATATGGTACAATACAATCGGCGAGATAGGCTGGAGCTAAACCGTGTAGTATTTTATACGTAAGTAGTAAAACCTTAAAGTCGCATCTTAAGTGCACAGGAAGCCAGTGCAGGTGAGCCAGTATAGGCGTAATATGATCAAACTTTCTTGTTTTTGTCAAAAGCCTTGCAGCCGCATTTTGTACCAACTGTAATCTTTTAATGCTAGACATAGGGAGACCCGAAAATAATACGTTACAGTAATCGAGACGAGACGTAACGAACGCATGAATAATGATCTCAGCGTCGCTAGTGGACAAGATGGAACGAATTTTAGCGATATTACGGAGATGAAAGAAGGCCGTTTTAGTAACACTCTTAATGTGTGACTCAAACGAGAGAGTTGGGTCGAAGATAATACCCAGATTCAATGAATTATTAATCTACTTGTTCATTTACTGTTAATATCTGCCTACTTTCTCTTTTAACATGTTCTATCTACACTTATGTTAAAATGTAATAATCACTTATTCTTCTCTTGTTTGGATACTTTACATTAGTTTTGGACGATACCACAAATTTGGGTATCAATCCGATACCAAGTAGTTACAGGATCATACATTGGTCATATTCAAAGTCCTCATGTGTCCAGGGACATATTTCCTGAGTTTATAAACATAATATACATTTCAAAAAACGAAAGAAGATGTTGTGATGCCAAAAAATATCGACAATTTCATAGTAGTATCGACTAGATACACGCCTGTACTTGGTATCATTACAGTGGATGTCAGGTGTAGATCCACCAATGGCGTTTGTTTACATTGTGACGCCGGTGAGCTAGGGTGTGTAGTGAAGCATGTTTAGCTATTCCTCGTCCTGCAGGGATGATACTTGTAAGAAACGTACTTTATTTGTTGCCATGGAGACGAGGATTAGTGATTTAGAAGTAGCTAGAACACTGCCGATTGCAGATGGACTTTAGCTAGCTAGCCATGTCTTAAAGCACCTCTTCCAGAGAGTGTTTCAGTGTTATAACTTCACCTTTATCATTAGTTTTTAGGCCAAAATATGTCCGTTCTCCCTTTTCTGTCTACACACTGTGTCTGCTTGTACAAACCCCGTTTCCATATGAGTTGGGAAATTGTGTTAGATGTAAATATAAACTGAATACAATGATTTGCAAATCCTTTTCAACCCATATTCAATTGAATGCACGACAAAGAAAAGATATTTGATGTTCAAACTCATAAACTTTATATTTTTTTTGCAAATAATAATTAACTTAGAAATTGGCTGCAACACGTGCCAAAGTAGTTGGGAAAGGGCATGTTCACCACTGTGTTACATGGCCTTTCCTTTTAACAACACTCAGTAAACATTTGGGAACTGAGGAGACACATTTTTTAAGCTTCTCGGGTGGAATTATTTCCCATTCTTGCTTGATGTACAGCTTAAGTTGTTCAACAGTCCGGGGGTCTCCGTTGTGGTATTTTAGGCTTCATAATGCGCCACACATTTTCAATGGGAGACAGGTCTGGACTACAGGCAGGCCAGTCTAGTACCCGCACTCTTTTACTACGAAGCCACGCTGTTGTAACACGTGGCTTGGCATTGTCTTGCTGAAATAAGCAGGGGCGTCCATGGTAACGTTGCTTGGATGGCAACATATGTTGCTCCAAAACCTGTATGTACCTTTCAGCACTAATGGCGCCTTCACAGATATGTAAGTTACCCATGTCTTGGGCACTAAAACACCCCCATACCATCACAGATGCTGGCTTTTCAACTTTGCGCCTAGAACAATCCGGATGGTTCTTTTCCTCATTGTTCCGGATGAAAACGACATCCACAGTTTCCAAAAACAAATTAAAATGTGGACTCGACTTTGCATCAATCCATCTTAGGCGAGCTCAGGCCCAGCGAAGCCGGCGGCGTTTCTGGGTGTTGTTGATAAACGGCTTTGGCTTTGCATAGTAGAGATTTAACTTGCACTTACAGATGTAGCAACGAACTGTAGTTACTGACAGTGGTTTTCTGAAGTGTCCCTGAGCCCATGTGGTGATATCGTTGACACACTGATGTCGCTTGTTGATGCAGTACCGCCTGAGGGATCTAAGGTCACAAGCTTAGGCGCTTACGTGCAGTGATTTCTCCAGATTCTCTGAAACTTTTGAGGATATTACGGACTGTAGATGGTGAAATCCCTAAATTCCTTGCAATAGCTCATTGAGAAATGTTGTTCTTTAACTGTTCGACAATTTGCTCACGCATTTGTTGACAAAGTGGTGACCCTCACCCCATCCTTGTTTGTGAATGACTGAGCATTTCATGGAATCTACTTTTATACCCAATCATGGCACCCACCTGTTCCCAATTAGCCTGATCACCTGTGGGATGTTCCAAATAAGTGTTTGACGAGCATTCCTCAACTTCTCAGTCTTTTTTGCCACTTGTGCCAGCTTTTTTGAAACATGTTGCAGGTATCCTTTTTTTATTTACGATTTACACAACACCCCTGCTTTATAGTTAATCAGTTTGTTAAGTTACGTTGTGGAACATATGAAACAAAGAAGTCAAACAATTTACTAATATGATCTAGTTTATGAAACTGTTGAAACTCAAAGTGTTGACAAAGTCCAAGGAAGAAGGATCCAAACACAAACACACAAACACATGCTAACGCATTACAAATCTGGCATCAAAAATGTATAGTTTATTCTATTTTCACCAACAACAACAAATATTTATAAATGTATATATAGTATATATATATATATATATATATATATATATATATATATATATATATATATATATATATATATATATATATATATATATATATATATATATATATATATATACATATATATATATATATATATATATATATATATATATATATATATATATATATATATATATATATATATATACATATATATATATATATATATATATATATATATATATATATATATATATATATATATATATATATATATATATATATATATATATATATATCAACAGTTGTGGGGGAACAAAAATGACAGGTAACTCGCCCTGCCCCATACCCCCATGTCACTATATTTCAAATGAAATGGGAGCCATTTTTAAGCTCGTGGGATTTCCAATAAGGGTGTCAGGTTCAAACACTGATGACATTTATTAAACAGACAAGAAGCAAGGAATCCTGCAGAGACAGAGTTCAATTTAGCTCATGAGGAGAACGCATGGAGCTGCACACTTAGTCACAGTCTCGCCCTACGCTCTAAGGTACAGCTCCCGCGTCCCTCTATTTATTCAGGAGTTCCCTAGTCAACATCACTGAGGCCGCCTCTAAAAGGAGTGGTCACATATATCATGCAAACCAAGTCCAGTACGCACAATACGTGACAGAATGTGCTGGGGGGCTTTGTGATTTCGCCTTGTCTCTGCTTCGTCTGCGTGCTGTCGTCTTATCTTCGTTGAGGTCCTTGAAGTCCTTGGCTGTTAGCGGGCTAAAACAAAGATAACATCTGCGGCTGAGGCCACCCCTCAGACAAGAAGTTTTGTCCTTGCACAGATAGGAAAAATACAGCTTGAGCACAATAGCTAATAACTATAGCAATGGACTTTAAGCATACTAAAGTTGTGTGATAATATATATACATGATTATTCTAACAAAGGCTGATGGGTCACTTTTTCATTGGAGGGGGGCAGTCTTCATAAATGTTGTGGAGTCAAATTTTGACAGAACATATATAGTTATGCCTACATTTGCTCTCGCAGTCCCGAATTTGCCACTTTCCCCGTCTCCCCACGAGGACGCACTTTTTACCACTTTTCGCAGGTGGTGTCACCGTCATCCAGTTTGTGTATTTTAGCGTCTCTCCGTCGAGCCAATTCCACAATCCTTTGCTGTCTCTGTTGTTGAGTCCTGAAAAAAAAAGAGAAAAAAAAAAAAAGTTTCTAAGTACTTCTGGGCCTTTGGTAGCTATTGTTTATTTTTAGCGCACCTATCCAGAACGGTCTCCGTTCACCGAAATCCCACAACCAGTCCATGGCGCGCTTTGATAAAACACTCGCCAGGGTGCCCTTAAATCTGTAAATTAATCAAATAATGTTGAGATTAATTGCAACTGTCAATCCATCCAGTTTTTACCGTTTGTCCAAATTGTCTTTGCCACTCATCTGAGCAGGCTTCATCAGTTCATGGTATCAAACTTAATTAGGGTAGTCTGAGAGGACTGTGCTGGATCCAACATATATATCCTCTAATGCCACAACATGCCCCCAGGAGAACGGTTTTTCATATGAAGTGAATAATTGACTCCTGTTCAACATATGGTGAATGTTTATATTCAACTTGGGAGAAAGCGAACCACCAGGTTTAAGTAAATAATGGTGGAGTCCATAATGAATTAACGAGCTTTAGTTGGCGTTCGCATAAGAAACTGGGTTAACTCTCTCACGAGAAGATGCAATAAATTCAGACTTCGGAATGCAAAAGTGATAGCTCTATCCTGGAGGAGAGACCATACTTGCCTCCCGATTTTCCCGGGAGACTCCCGAATTTCAGTGCCCCTCCCGAAGATCTCCTGGGGCAACCATTCTCCTGAATTTCTCCCGATTTCCAGCTGGACAACAATATTGGGGGCGTGCCTTAAAGGCATTGCCTTTAGCGTCCTCTACAACCTGTCGTCACGTCCGCTTTTCCTCCATACAAACAGCGTGCCGGCCCAGTCTCATAATATATGCGGATTTTACACACACATAAGTGAATGCAAGGCATACTTGATCAACATCCATACAGGTCACACTGAGGGCAGCCGTATAAACAACTTTAACACTGTTACAAATATGCGCCACACTGTGAACCCACACCAAACAAGAATGACAAACACATTTCGAGAGAACATCCGCACCGTAACACAACATAAACACAACAGAACAAATACCCAGAACACCTTGCAGCACTAACTCTTCCGGGACGCTACAATATACACCCCCCGCTACCTCCTACCCCTCACCCCCCATCTCCCGAATTCGGAGGTCTCAAGGTTGGCAAGTATGGGAGAGACTCCTTGTCTATCTTCACGTTAACTTCTGATTTACAACATGTAGAGGTTGTTTTCCGGTCACTTACACACGAACATCTCCTTACATGGTCAGGTTGTACTCTCCTGAATTAACATACACCCAGACATAGAAAGAAGGAATATAAGATTGTGAGTCGGCTCCTCAAGTTAGGAGTGCCTCATTTGTTTTTGGACTTGACCTCCTCCTGGTACTGCAGTCCTGTATAATGACGCTCGCTTGTAATACAGCAACTTTTGGTTGAGTAAAGCGTCTTCGACGTCTCTTTTGATCCAGCCGCACTGCCGTGTCACCCTTATGTCCGGACGAGGACGACAAGACCAGAAATACCTATTGTGGTGATCAACGGCGGTTGTTAAAATACAATGGAACGAGGCCTCTGCCAGCACAACAACAGTCAATTGTGCTGACACCCTTGTTATTCTTCCATTGAGTTGTAATAATGACCAAGGGTGCACTTGAAACCACGGCTGGCTCGTGTTCATTTGGCTAAATGATTGAATCTTTAAGGAAAGAACAGTATTGTATGTGGGCATAGGTGGTGTCATTACCCTCCCCTGTTTTGACATGGTTTCTCAATCATGCTCTTCCTCACCATCAGTTTGCTCTGCTCAGTGATTGATTAGTTGTCCAAAATTCAGTGCATTTGTCACTGCACTGGACAGCATACACCGGATTGGTTGTCTGTGTATTGGCATATGCGCACAAACCCCCCACCCCACGCCTTCACCATCGCTTGATTCCCCTGAGTAGTGCTTATACAGCAGTAGCCGCCCTCCGTAACTCCCACTCCCTCCTCTCTGTTGCAAGTTTTGTTGATTCTACGTAACATGTTTTTGTGTGCTATGGCTATGAGTTTTTTTCCCCTTGGCCTCAGTTTGTACCTCCCCTCCCTTTGACTACCGCCACCCACCCCCTCCTCAGCGTTTACCCTTTTCTTACCTTTTTTTTGTAAGGGGCTTCCGGAAGTTGGCAGACCCGTCAGCGATCCTATTTCTGTTTCCCTGTAATGTTTGTCTGAACTTGAAGGGTATTGTGCTGAAAATCTCAAGTTTCCCTCGGGAATTAATAAAGTTCTTCTGATTCTGACTGGGGGTGCACCAGCCTTTATCTCAGGGTCTTACCAGGTTTGAAGTTTACCAGCATGTTGTGTTGGTTAAAATGTGTTCAAAGTGTCTCAGATGCACCTCAGAAATGACAATTTCACCCTTTTCTCTTTCATCCACCTTGCCATTGTTCCTTCTGTAACTAGATGCACTTTTTACAAAGAACCAAACAAAGCTGGGGTAACCACAGGTATTGAGGACCTCCCTCCGTTTCTTGTGCCCCTTGGCCTGTGGGCTGTTGGGAAAAAGATCAACTCTATGGCGGGCCGTGCGTTTTCCACATAGGCCTTCAGGGATGTCCTACTATGTATGCTTCCAGGGTCGGTCGACCTTGTCTCACCAGATCTAGTTTCTCTTTAAATACCCGTCTTGAAAATGGCCTTGCAAATACGTATTTGCCACCTAATCAACCTTTTGCTCACCTTCTTAGTGGGTTAAAAAAGTGCGTACCGGCGATTTCTCTGCTAACCGGGTATGTCTCTCGTGCCACTTCCTGCTTTCGGAATTCACAGCTTATGATTGGATACTCACTTGGGAGTGACAAGTACGTATCCAATCAGAGTCGTTTTTGGCTACCGTCAACTACTCGTTATCTGATTGGTTATCGCAACTTTTTATCAACTGAATGTCCTCTGTTTGTTTACACTGCACAGCCGCCGCTAATGTTGGAGTAAGGGGGAGTATTCGGACCGAGCCTAATACCTTATATCCAGCGTCATCCTTTAAGACTAAAGGTGTCCTATCTAAGTCTGGGTGCATTAACTGATGAAGCCTGCGTGGATGAGAGACAAAACTCTTTCTAAGTCAATCCAAACATTCCATTTGCGATTGATTCAATACCCTTAGAATACAATGACTGGATGAGTGATAATATTTAAATGCATGTTGCGATGAAGTGGCAACTTGTCCAGAGTGTACACCGCCTTCAGCCCGATTGCAGCTGAGATAAAGTTAAAGTTAAAGTACCAATGATTGCCACACAAAAATTATTCTCTGGGCTCCAGCACCCCCCGCGACCCGAAAGAGACAAGCGGTAGAAAATGGCTGGATGGATGACGAAACCAAAATATTTTTAGCAAATTTGTACGTACTTACCTCACTTTACAGTTGTGACTCGCAGTGCTCCATGAGGTTTTGTGCTTCCTGTCCAGGACGTAGCAGTGACCATTGTGGAAAGTCCAACCTCGAGGACAAATACGGGTTTTTCTTTTCTGTTTTGGGAACAGATGGACAGATTCAATGACAATTGTGCAGCAAATATGTCATACCACTTGTGTATCGTATTGGTCAATTCAGGGAGTCTCTACATACAGTAGTATCAGGTCTTTCGATTGCTTTTAAGGTGTGTCAGTCTTGTCTTAAAAATTGGATTTTTTTACAGTTAGTTAGTTAGTTAGTTAGTTAGTTACTAATCCCTGAACTTCAACTGACACGGTTCTGAAGCCCTGCCAATAACATACTTCAAAAATTATGGGTGGATATTGATTAAACTTTTAGAAAATGTCAGAAATGGGTTAAGGAAAAGTGATTCTGGATTGTAATTTTGGGGGTGATGAAGAAAAAAATGCATTGTTGCTAGCATTACCAAATCTCACTTGCTAGGATAAAACACATCTACTTCTACAGGATGAAAAATCAAGCCTGGCTTTCTATATAAGGTAACACCTGATCGTGGTAGGGGAGTTTGCGTGTCCCAATAATCTGAGGAGTTTTCGGGGTATTTATGCCCCTGATTGGGTCTCACAAGACAGACACATGCTAGGTTAGGGACCAGACAAAGAGTTGTTTAAAAGACCCCTATAATGAGACACAAACATGGACACAGGTTTCCCTTGCTCGCATGCGGCTTAGTGAGTCCCCCTTCTGGAACCAGGCCTGCAGGTGTGGCTCAATGTTGAGTACCTGGTTGCCAAAGAGTCAACTTGGGTCACCCCTCCAATGGGCTCACCAACCATAGGAGGGGCCAAAGAAGTCGGGTGCATTGAAAGTAGGGTGACAGTCAAAAGTAGAGACGTTCGTTCGATCCTCGGCTGTAGAGGTTAGATCTCGGGACTCAGAATACCACCTCTGGGGGGAAGTAGCATGAGCTGGTTCTCGAGGTCCGCTCCATGGATGACCGGTGTCAGAACTTGGTCCGCAATGATGGAAGTAAATCATACCCATTTCCAATGACGGTTGGACTTCGTCAGGGTTGCTCTTTGTCACCAATTCTGTTCATAACTTTTTTGGACATAATTTCTGAGGAGAGTCAGAGCATTGAGAGGATTCAGTTTTGTGGCTGCAGGATTGCGTCTCTTATTTGAAGATGTGGTTCTGCTGGCTTGGAGTGGTGGAGTGCCATCTTTAGGTTGAGGATAGATACTGCCCCAAGGGGAGGAGTTCAAGTGAGAGAGGAATGAGAGAGGAACGGATAGACAGAAGATTGACTGGCGAATCGGTGCACAGTCGGCACTCATGCAAACTCCTTTCGTGGTGAGGGATTGAGGGAGGTAGAGGGAGCTGACCTGAAAGGCAAAGCTCGCAATCTACATTCCTACTCTCAGATATGGTCATGAGCTTTGAGTAGAGACAATGTCACGGGTACAAGCGGACAAAATTACTTTCTGCTGTAGGGTAGCGGAGCTCTCCCTTAGAGATAGAGTGAGAAGGTCTGTCATTCTGTAAGAACACGGAGCAAAGCATTGCTCCTCCAGATGGAAAGATGAGATCGCTCAGGTATCTGGTCAGGTATCTCAGGTATCTGGTCATGATGCCCCCTGGATGACTCCAACACCGAGGACGGCCCAAGACATTTTGGACAGACTATATCTCTCAACTGGCCTGGAAATGACTCAGTATCCCTTAGGAGGAGCAGAACAAAGTAGCCGGGGAGAGTCAAGTCTATGCTTGGGCCGCAGACCCCCTATGACCTGGAACCTACTACCTCAACCGACACGTATTTTGAGATACAAGCTGTCTCTCTGCTTTTCGTTATTAATAACTTGCGAGCATAAATTTAAGTAACGAGCCTGCAGGGCGTAGTAAAGTAAAACCCTGGAAGAGTCGGGCAAAAGCATCTGGTTTTCTTTGCTATCATGAGCTTATAGGCGGGACGGCGTGGCACAGTTGGGAGAGTGGCCGTGCCAGCAACCTGAGGCTTCCTGGTTCAATCCCCAGCTTCTACCAACCTAGTCACGTCCGTTGTGTTCTTGAGCAAGACACTTCACCCTTGCTCCTGATAGGTTGTGGCTAGTGGCATGGCATCTCTCGCCATTAGTGTGTGAATGTGTGTGTGAATGGGTGAATGTGGAAATAGTGTCAAGCACTTTGAGTACCTTGAAGGTAGAGAAGTGCTTTACAAGTATAACTCATTTGCCATTTACCATTTAACTAAAACAGCAGAACAAGAAAATAGAACCGGGAAGCGAAATCACCAGCAGGAGGCACAACCGGGCAGACATAAAATACTTTTTTCAAGCAATCATGTACGATTTCTGAGAACATTTGATTTCACTCACCCGTCCATTGGTAACTTGAGTTTTTCCAGGTTTGGCGAGGGGGTTTTGAGGTCCACGCTTGTCCAACCTGCTAAGAAGACGGACCTTTGCTTTCCTTCTTTTTGTTGTCAGCAAGGCATTATTTTCCACTTGGATATTACCATTCTGAAAATAAAGAACAGACTTTACAACTTGAAAAACTAATACTTTCTAGGAAGACTTACCGATTTGCCATCAACTCTGACGTCCTTTTTGGAAAGGTCCATTTTAGGCTTTGAGTTGCAGCCTTCATTGGTATTGCGGACCGATTCTGCACCAAGGGATGCAGACTGAACATATTTAGGACCATGAACATCTTTTCCCCTGATTCTGTCCTGGTTGCCTGTACAAAAATCTGGGGTGTTATGGGTTTGTATTAAAAAAAATAATCAGAATATGCATCCAAATACTTAAAAAACATATTTTGTTGACCTTTTTTTGAGTCATTAATGGTAACGTGAGCTTTATTGATGCGGCCAATAATGGCGCTCTCTGGTTGAACCAGTAGAACTTCAAATATTTCATCCGCTTCTTCAAGTTGATCCTGAAGGAGTTCGATTTTCCATATCTTTCTAGAGACCCCTTAATGAGACAGACCAGAACAAATCTATTAACTTAAGGTTTACAAAGGTAATCCCCTCTCTCCCATCCACCGGTCCGACCCCATTTCCGCCCGGTCCGACCCACCCACCAAAGTTCAGACTAAGAACAATGGAACCCAGCATAACTGCCATCTGCCACCATCCCCCAAATCCAGGGTCTAGCCTACTGTACCTGGGTCAAACTGCACTAGAGAAGAAGTACTTAAGAGAAAATCCATCCCTGCCGTTGCAGTCACCTCCTTCACCTGTTAGAAGGAAACAATGGAAAATGAAAAGGTATCATTCTTATTTTGATTAACTAATGTTAGAATAACTGTTTCTAAGTTATCACAAAAACTTTGTGTTACATTGAGTGAGAAGCAAAAGCTGTCTTTGAACCTACCAAGAGTAAGGCTCGTAAAACTCCACTGTGTAGGGGGTAAGCAACATAAAGGTGTTCCTGTTTCTTTCATGTATTGTAAAGAAACAGAAATATATTGTCTGACCCAAGAACTACAACAGCGAAAAGGAAGCAGGACCAGAATCCCCTCCAGGCGACCTCTTTTTGAACTGTTTTACAGACCTCTTTTTGAACTGTTTAACAAACCTCTTTTTGAACTGTTTTACGGACCTCTTTTTTGAACTGACCTTTTCTGTGAACTGTTTACGACCTTTTCTGTGAACTGTTTACGACCTTTGTCCTTTAGAAACAGCTATGGCCATGTGGTAAGGGAAGGTCCAAATAAAAGAAGGAGGCGTGCAATCTTTTGCCAGAGCGTGGGTCGACACGTTTCTCCTCAATTGAGCAAATTTAATTTTGTCTCTATTTAATTCTTTTCTTCTTGTCTTGTTTAATAGATGTCATCAGTGTTTGAACCTGACAACTAATGTCATTTAATATCAACATTTTATTACAGCTGTTGTCTTGACTAAAAGATATACAGTAGAACAATACAAATAAAGGTTAGTAGAAGGTTAATATTTAGATTTAATCAAATGTAACCTAATTTTAGCGAATTACATATAGCCATACTTGCCAACCTTGAGACCTCCAATATCGGGAGGTGGCCAGGTGGGGGGCGTGGTTGGGGCGGGGCGTGGTTAAGGGTGTGGTTAAGAGGAGAGTATATTTACAGTTAGAATTCACCAACTCAAGTATTTCATATATATATATATATATATATATGTATGAAATACTTGACTTTCAGTGAATTCTAGCTATATATATATGTATATATATTTATTTTATTATACATATAAATAAAATAAATACTTGAATGAATTTCAGTGTTCCGGGGGCTATCCAGTAGATGGCAGTATTGTCCTGTTTAACTTCTCCTCCGTTCATGACTCGGCCACCGTGTTCAATGGAGAAGTCTGTTTTACAAAATGTACAGGCAACATAATTACATACCCCTTCCCCTTCGAACTGTCCTGGATGAACTGAAATTCTTGTTTCCATTCGTTTTGGAACTTGCAAGCGTATTTCTTCATCTTGCTCGTCGACGGCGTCGCCATGTCTGTAACTTCCTCGTTCTTCTGCTTTGTCTCCTTGTTGTGTGCGCAGTTGTGCACTCTACTCTCTAAAAGCCGTAGATGTTATGACGTCATTGGGCAGGCAAGCTGTTTATATTGTGGGAAAGCGGACGTGAGAACAGGCTGTCCCCACTCAGGTCCACATTGAGCTGGAGGGGGCGTGGCCTCCAGCTCCGGCTGAATACTGGGAGTTTGTCGGGAGAAAATTTCTGCCGGGAGGTTATCGGGAGAGGCGCTGAATACCGGGAGTCTCCCGCTAAAAACGGGAGGGTTGGCAAGTATGCATATAGCTAAACTGAACATTTACATTTAAATGTAACATTGCCTTCTTCCGTCTTTGAGCGCGTAATGACGTAAAGTACACTTTTACATAACGCACACAACTCACACACACGCAAATGAGCTTTGTGTGTTGGCAGCTAATTCTACTGTTGCAATTTGGCAAAGATTAGCTGCTCATGTTGATAATCGAATGTTTGGCCCATTGCTTCCAATGATTCACGCCCACCCCCACTCTCCACCGTGACTATAAATACAAAACCCAAAACCATTGCAGTTGGCACGTTGTGTAAATCGTAAATAAAAACAGAATACAATGATTTGCAAATCCTTTTCAACTTATATTCAATTGAATAGACTGCAAAGAGATTAAATGTTCAAACTGAGAAACTTGGGTTTTTTTTGCAAATAATTATTAACTTCTCCTCTCTGAGCTGCCACCTTACCGTGGTAGAGGAGTTTGCGTGTCCCAATGATCCTAGGAGCTATGTTGTCCGGGGGCTTCCATGCCCCCTGGTAGGGTCTCCAAAGACAAACAGGTCCTAGGTGAGGGATCAGACAAAGAGCAGCTCGAAGACTTCTATGGAAATACAAGAACCGAGACTCAGATTTCCCTCGCCCGGACGCGGGTCACCGGGGCCCCCCTCTGGAGCCAGGCCCGGAGTTGGGGCACGACGGCAAGCGCCTGGTGGCCGGGCCTGTCCCCATGGGGCCCGGCCGGGCACAGCCCGAAGAGGCAACGTGGGTCCCCCCTCCAATGGGCTCACTACCCATAGCAGGGGCCATAGAGGTCGGGTGCAATGTGAGCTGGGCGGCAGCCGAAGGCAGGGCACTTGGCGGTCCGATCCTCGGCTACAGAAGCTAGCTCTTGGGACGTGGAACGTCACCTCGCTGGGGGTAAGGAGCCTGAGCTAGTGCGCGAGGTGGAGAAGTTCCGGCTAGATATAGTCGGACTCACTTCGACGCACAGCAAGGGCTCCGGAACCAGTTCTCTCGAGAGGGGATGGACTCTCTTCCACTCTGGCGTTGCCGGCAGTGAGAGGCGACGGGCTGGGGTGGCAATTCTTGTTTCCCCCCGGCTCAGAACCTGCATGTTGGAGTTCAACCCGGTGGACGAGAGGGTAGCTTCCCTCCGCCTTCGGGTGGGGGGACGGGTCCTGACTGTTGTTTGCGCTTACGCGCCAAACAGCAGCTCAGAGTACCCACCCTTTTTGGATTCACTCGAGGGAGTACTTGAGGGTGCTCCCCCGGGTGATTCCCTCGTTCTACTGGGGGACTTCAACGCTCATATTGGCAACGACAGTGAAACCTGGAGAGGCGTGATTGGTAAGAATGGCCGCCTGGATCTGAACCCGAGTGGTGTTTTGTTATTGGACTTTTGTGCCCGTCACAGATTGTCCATAACGAACACCATGTTCAAGCATAAGGGTGTCCATATGTGCACTTGGCACCAGGACACCCTGGGCCGCAGTTCCACGATCGACTTTGTAGTTGTGTCATCGGATTTGCGGCCTCATGTTTTGGACACTCGGGTAAAGAGAGGGGCGGAGCTTTCTACCGATCACCACCTGGTGGTGAGTTGGCTGCGATGGTGGGGGAGGATGCCGGACAGACCTGGCAGGCCCAAACGCATTGTGAGGGTTTGCTGGGAACGTCTGGCAGAGTCTCCTGTCAGAGAGAGTTTCAATTCCCACCTCCGGAAGAACTTTGAACATGTCACGAGGGAGGTGCTGGACATTGAGTCCGAGTGGACCATGTTCCGCACCTCTATTGTCGAGGCGGTTGATTGGAGCTGTGGCCGCAAGGTAGTTGGTGCCTGTCGTGACGGCAATCCTAGAACCCGTTGGTGGACACCGGCGGTGACGGATGCCGTCAAGCTGAAGAAGGAGTCCTATCGGGTTCTTTTGGCTCATAGGACTCCTGAGGCAGCGGACAGCTACCGACAGGCCAAGCGTTGTGCGGCTTCAGCGGTCGCGGAGGCAAAAACTCGGACATGGAAGGAGTTCGGGGAAGCCATGGAAAACGACTTCCGGACGGCTTCGAAGCTATTCTGGACCACCATCCGCCGCCTCAGGAAGGGGAAGCAGTGCACTATCAACACCGTGTATGGTGAGGATGGTGTTCTGCTGACCTCGACTGCGGATGTTGTGGATCGGTGGAGGGAATACTTCGAAGACCTCCTCAATCCCACCAACACGTCTTCCTATGAGGAAGCAGTGCCTGGGGAATCTGTGGTGGGCTCTCCTATTTCTGGGGCTGAAGTTGCTGAGGTAGTTAAAAATCTCCTCGGTGGCAAGGCCCCGGGGGTGGATGAGACCCGCCCGGAGTTCCTTAAGGCTCTGGATGCTGTGGGGCTGTCTTGGTTGACAAGACTCTGCAGCATCGCGTGGATATCGGGGGCGGTACCTCTGGATTGGCAGACCGGGGTGGTGGTTCCTCTCTTTAAGAAGGGGAACCGGAGGGTGTGTTCTAACTATCATGGGATCACACTCCTCAGCCTTCCCGGTAAGGTCTATTCAGGTGTGCTGGAGAGGAGGCTACGCCGGATAGTCGAACCTCGGATTCAGGAGGAACAGTGTGGTTTTCGTCCTGGTCGTGGAACTGTGGACCAGCTCTATACTCTCGGCAGGGTCCTTGAGGGTGCATGGGAGTTTGCCCAACCAGTCTACATGTGTTTTGTGGACTTGGAGAAGGCATTCGACCGTGTCCCTCGGGAAGTCCTGTGGGGAGTGCTCAGAGAGTATGGGGTATCGGACTGTCTGATTGTGGCGGTCCGCTCACTGTATGATCAGTGTCAGAGCTTGGTCCGCATTGCCGGCAGTAAGTCGGACACGTTTCCAGTGAGGGTTGGACTCCGCCAAGGCTGCCCTTTGTCACCGATTCTGTTCATAACTTTTATGGACAGAATTTCTAGGCGCAGTCAAGGCGTTGAGGGGATCCGGTTTGGTGGCTGCAGGATTAGGTCTCTGCTTTTTGCAGATGATGTGGTCCTGATGGCTTCATCTGGCCTGGATCTTCAGCTCTCACTGGATCGGTTCGCAGCTGAGTGTGAAGCGACTGGGATGAGAATCAGCACCTCCAAGTCCGAGTCCATGGTTCTCGCCCGGAAAAGGGTGGAGTGCCATCTCCGGGTTGGGGAGGAGATCTTGCCCCAAGTGGAGGAGTTCAAGTACCTCGGAGTCTTGTTCACGAGTGAGGGAAGAGTGCATCGTGAGATCGACAGGCGGATCGGTGCGGCGTCTTCAGTAATGCGGACGCTGTATCGGTCTGTTGTGGTGAAGAAGGAGCTGAGCCGCAAGGCAAAGCTCTCAATCTACCGGTCGATCTACGTTCCCATCCTCACCTATGGTCATGAGCTTTGGGTTATGACCGAAAGGACAAGATCACGGGTACAAGCGGCCGAAATGAGTTTCCTCCGCCGGGTGGCGGGTCTCTCCCTTAGAGATAGGGTGAGAAGCTCTGTCATCCGGGAGGAGCTCAAAGTAAAGCCACTGCTCCTCCACATCGAGAAGAGCCAGATGAGGTGGTTCGGGCATCTGGTCAGGATGCCACCCGAACGCCTCCCTAGGGAAGTGTTTCGTGCACATCCGACCGGTAAGAGGCCATGGGGAAGACCCAGGACACGTTGGGAAGACTATGTCTCCCGGCTGGCCTGGGAACGCCTCGGGATCCCCCGGGAAGAGCTGGACGAAGTGGCTGGGGAGAGGGAAGTCAGGGCTTCCCTGCTTAGGCTGCTGCCCCCGCGACCCGACCTCGGATAAGCGGAGGAAGATGGATGGATGGATGGATGGATGGATCATTAACTTGGAATTTAATGGCAGCAACACATTGCAAAAAAGTTGGCACAGGGGCATTTTTACCACTGTGTTACATGGCCTTTCCTTTTAACAACACTCAGTAAACGTTTGGGAACTGAGGAGACCAATTTTTGAAGCTTTTCAGGTGGAATTCATTCCCATTCTTGCTTGATGTACAGCTTAAGTTGTTCAACAGTCCGGGGGTCTCCGTTGTGGTATTTTAGGCTTCATATTGCGCCACACATTTTCAATGGGAGACAGGTCTAGATTACAGGCAGGCCAGTCTAGTACCCGCACTCCAAGCCACGCTGTTGTAACACGTGGCTTGGCATTGTCTTGCTGAAATAGGCAGGGACGTCCAGGATAACGTTGCTTGGATGGCAACATATGTTGCTCCAAAACCTGTATGTACATTTCAGCATTAATGGTGCCTTCACAGATGTGTAAGTTACCCATGTTTGGGCACTAATACACCCCCATACCATCACAGAAGCTGGCTTTTCAACTTTGCGCCTAGAACAATCCGGATGGTTGTTTTCCTCTTTGTTCCGGAGGACAGAATGTCCACAGTTTCCAAAAACAATTTGAAATGTGGACTCGTCAGACCACGGAACACTTTTCCACTTTGTATCAGTCCATCTTACATGAGCTAGGGTCCAGCGAAGCTGGCAGTTTCTGGGTGTTGTTGATTCATGGCTTTCGCTTTGCATAGTAGAGTTTTAACTTGCACTTACAGATGTAGCGACAAACTGTAGTTACTGAAAGTGTTTTTTTAAGTGTTCCTGAGCCCATGTGGTGATATCCTTTACACACAGATGTCACATTTTGATGCAGTACCGCCTGAGGGATCTAAGGTCCGTAATATCATCGCTTACGTGCAGTGATTTCTCCAGATTCTCTGAACCGTTTGATGAAATTACAGACCGTAGATGGTGAAATCCCTAAATTCCTTGCAATAGCTCATTGAGAAATGTTTTTCTTAAAATGTTCGACAATCTGCTCACGCATTTGTTGACAAAATGGTGACCCTCGCCCCATCCTTGTTTGTGAATGACTCAGCATTTCATGGAAGCTGCTTTTATACCCAATCATGGCACCCACCTGTTCCCAATGAGCCAGTACACCTGTGGGATGTTCCAAATAAGTGTTTGATGAGCATTCCTCAACTTTCTCAATCTTTTTTGCCACTTGTGCCAGCTTTTTTGAAACATGTTGCAGGCATCAAAATCCAAATGAGCTCAAAGTTGCAAAAAATAACATTTTCCAGTTCGAACTGTCACGGCGCAGGCATGTCATCTGCGGCAAGCTCTGCCGTCACCTCCGCTGGCAGCACGCCAGGACACGTGCCTGCTCGCTCTGGCAGCACGGCTGCCACGCGCTGGCAAAGCTGCAGGCAATCACTAATCCGCACACCTGGGACCAATGAGGGCAGGCAGCATAAAGACCAGCGGACCCGAAGATCCTATGCCGGAACATAGTTCACTCTCGCAGTAAGCATCCCGTCTCTGGCTTCCCTCCCTCGTACTTGCTCTTTCTCTCTGTGCCCTTCCCTGTTCCCGTGTTTATGTCCATTGTGTTTCCTGCAGTACATCCCCCGTTTTCCGTGATCGAGCTGTGAGTCTCGACCTCCCTCTCGATTCCGGACTGCCTTCCCCGATCCTCGACCCCTGCTTGGACACAGACATTGTTGCTTCTCTCCAGCCCCCAACCGCTTGCCTGCCCACGAACTGCCTTCTCGCCTTGCCCCTTTGGTCTGACGAAGGATACATCTAACAAACCCTGGTAACCTTCACATGGTTAATTCTACATATCGTTTTGCTCCGATCACTTAGAGTAGCGTACACATCCCACACATTCAGTAATAGGTAAATAAACTTGTTGAACTGCTTCCTGCCGTGGTGTCGTCTCCTTCCCCCGCCGTACATAACACAAACATTTAGTATGCAATTGAATATAAGTTGAAAAGGATTTGCAAATCATTGTATTCTGTTTTTATTTACCATTTACACAACATGCCAACTTCACTGGTTTTCGGTTTTGTATAATATTTCATCACCTTTAGAATTTAGGTCTCTGTGGGAAAGAAGTAAGAAAGGTGTAAAGAGATTGAATAATAGTTTTTTCTATTGTATTTACACAGTCTTACATTTACTGTATAAAATGCTTTAGTAAGTACCACATAAGTCGACAAAGGAGGTACTCACCTTGACAGTGATATACGACGACTCCGCTATATATCCTTTGCGGATGATCTCCACCAAGACCGTTTTGTCATCCTCGCACACAGAGTACTCAGACTTAGCCAGTTCAATGCTGGACCAGCTCAGTTGTAGTCTGCAAAATGCATACATACATCAGAATTCAAATTACTGTATGTAATTTTATCTTTATTTTTTGGCGTACATCTGAGAAGGCCCGACGTTGTATTTAGGAACGCACACCCTAAACTTCAAGGTGTCCATCAGAGACTCCATCTTTGGATTGATGATGTATACCACAGTTCTCCCGTTCAGTTCCGTTTGAGGAATGCGTCGACGAGCAAAACCACCTGTGAGGAAATTAAAAGTTACAATCCGCGTTGATACCACAACAAGAACCAGAACCGCTCCCTGACCCGTCGTCATATTTTCCAGGTAGCCAAAATACGGCTGCTGAAGGATAGAAATTGTTAGCTGCTCTTCTTTGCGGTTTTGAGATTTCAGCTCGCAAGACAGAAAGATCCCATATCGTCCGTCACTTAGAAGCTCTGCCTTCCAAAGGAGAAGCCGCATCACAACTTCTGGATGTGATGTAGGTCCAGGTTTGATCTAGAAATAAAACAACGTTATACTTCAATTGAAAATTCTGAAAAGTATTCATCGTTTTTACCTGAATGGTGAACAAAAAAGGTTCCGTTCGTAACCGCCCGTCCAGGAGGACGCCGCGATCGGTGCCGTCTGTGGCGGCAAACTCAAAACGGTCGATCTCGGAAGCCTCGCCGTTGTGTTTGTACGTCACCTCCAGCTCCTCCACATCTTGCTGGGTGAAATTGGAACCGGCAGTCAGCGGGGTGTCGCGCAAAACCAGGACGCCGTGGCAGGGAGGATTCCGAATGTGGAAGGTCAGGGAGCCAGGAGAGGTGTCGGGGTCGAACATGGAGAGGTGCTCCGGACTCAAGACCGTTGACAACCCTCGAATGATTATGAGGACCTTGTTGGTTAATGTCGGCGGTATACTATCCGCCGTTGTCACTGCAACTTCTAAAATTCCTCTTTGGCTCGTCTCATTGTTGCTGACGACAAACCTAAAAAAAACAGAAGCAAAAAGCAAGATCCCTTTTTTATACGTCAACTTCATTGCCACTTTTGAGCCGAACCCTAACCCTCTTTCAGGGCAATGGAAAGCAAACAACATTCGGTTTAGGACACATTTCGAACCCCTTTTGCGGTTCCAGAGGCAAACAAAAACGGCAGTTTTGCAAGTGGTCTATTCTCTCTTGTGCCATCTTTTAAAAACATTTTTACAAACCCCGTTTCCATATGAGTTGGGAAATTGTGTTAGATGTAAATATAAACGGAATACAATGATTTGCAAATCATTTTTTAACCCATATTCAGTTGAATATGCTACAAAGACAACATATTTGATATTCAAACTGATAAACATTTTTTTTTTTGCAAATAATCATTAACTTTAGAATTTGATGCCAGCAACACGTGACAAAGAAGTTGGGAAAGGTGGCAATAAATACTGATAAAGTTGAGGAATGCTCATCAAACACTTATTTGGAACATCCCACAGGTGAACAGGCAAATTGGGAACAGGTGGGTGCCATGATTGGGTATAAAAGTAGATTCCATGAAATGCTCAGTCATTCACAAACATGGATGGGGCGAGGGTCACCACTTTGTCAACAAATGCGTGAGCAAATTGTTGAGCAGTTTAAGAAAAACCTTTCTCAACCAGCTATTGCAAGGAATTTAGGGATTTCACCATCTACGGTCCGTAATATCATCAAAGGGTTCAGAGAATCTGGAGAAATCACTGCACGTAAGCAGCTAAGCCCGTGACCTTCCATCCCTCAGGCTGTACTGCATCAACAAGCGACATCAATGTGTAAAGGATATCACCACATGGGCTCAGGAACACTTCAGAAACCCACTGTCAGTAACTACAGTTGGTCGCTACATCTGTAAGTGCAAGTTAAAACTCTCCTATGCAAGGTGAAAACCGTTTATCAACAACACCCAGAAACGCAGTCGGCTTCGCTGGGCCTGAGCTCATCTAAGATGGACTGATACAAAGTTGAAAAGTGTTCTGTGGTCTGACGAGTGCACATTTCAAATTGTTTTTGGAAACTGTGGATGTTGTGTCCTCCGGACCAAAGAGGAAAAGAACCATCCGGATTGTTATAGGCGCAAAGTAAAAAAGCCAGCATCTGTGATGGTATGGGGGTGTATTAGTGCCCAAGACATGGGTAACTTACACATCTGTGAAGGCGCCGTTAATGTTGAAAGGTACATACAGGTTTTGGAGCAACATATGTTGCCATCCAAGCAACGTTACCATGGACGCCCCTGCTTATTTCAGCAAGACAATGCCAAGCCACGTGTTACATCAACGTGGCTTCATAGTAAAAGAGTGCGGGTACTAGACTGGCCTGCTTGTAGTCCAGACCTGTCTCCCATTGAAAATGTGTGGCGCATTATGAAGCCTAAAATAGCACAACGGAGACCCCCGGACTGTTGAACAACTTAAGCTGTACATCAAGCAAGAATGGGAAAGAATTCCACCTGAGAAGCTTCAAAAATGTGTCTCCTCAGTTCCCAAACGTTTACTGAGTGTTGTTAAAAGGAAAGGCCATGTAACACAGTGGTGAACATGCCCTTTCCCAACTACTTTGGCACGTGTTGCAGCCATGAAATTCTAAGTTAATTATTATTTGCCAAAAAAAAATAAAGTTTATGAGTTTGAACATCAAATATCTTGTCTTTGTAGTGCATTCAACTGAATATGGGTTGAAAAGGATTTGCAAATCATTGTATTCCGTTTATATTTACATCTAACACAATTTCCCAACTCATATGGAAACGGGGTTTGTATATTGCTTCATCTTTTACAGGCAAGAGATCAGTGAAATATTCCAAAACATATGTCCAGCGATTGCCAACTGGTTTTGCAATTTTGTTTTTTTTCTCCAATACATGCATCTGAGCTTTTTGAGCCAAGGAAACCTAAACCCTGACTCTGGTTCCAAAAAGAGGCAAAAAGGGCTAACACCTTTCTGGGAGGTTTCTGGGTTTTCAAATGACCGTGTGTTTTTTGCTTACATTTTTAGATCAAGATGTTCAGGACACCAAACTGTTATTTCGAGGTCCTTCTTTTTACCGATGGAAGGTACCGTATTTTTGGGACTATAAGGCGCACTTAAAATCCTTCCATTTTCTCAAAAAATCGTCAGTGCCCCTTATAACTCTGGTTGTACTTACCGACCTCGAAGCAATTGTATTTAAAGTTAAAGGCCTACTGAAACCCACTACTACCGACCACGCATATATCAATGATGAAATCTTAACATTGCAACACATGCCAATACGGCCGGGTTGCAACACAACACAGCCGGTGTTTGTTTACATTCCCGAAAGATGCAGTCAAGATCGAAGAACTCGGACAACAGAGACTCTAACCAGGAGGACTTTGATTTGGATACACAGACGCGATACCGTGAGTACGTGCTGCGCTTCCAAACATTTGATCGCTTGCTATAACTAGCTCGAGCTAGTAGCTAGGAGCTAGGAGCTAGCACAACAAACACCTAGGTGTTTGTTATGCTAGCTCCTAGCTCACACCTAGGTGTTTGTTATGCGGGATTAATTTGTGGCATATTAAATATAAGCCTGGTTGTGTTGTGGCTAATAGAGTATATATATGTCTTGTGTTTATTTACTGTTGTAGTCATTCCCAGCTGAATATCAGGTCCCACCCGCACGCTTTCAAGCATTTGATTGCTTGCCCATACGTGCGTGTCATGTACGTAACTTTGGTTAAATATATAAGCTTTATGAACCTTGGGTTAGGTGAACGGTTCTTTGGGCTGAGTGAGTGTGTGTGTTGTGCAGGTGTTTGAATTGTATTGGCGGGTTATATATACGGGATCCCGTCCATATAACCCGCTTGAGCTATAACTAGCTCAAGCTAGTAGCTAGGAACTAGGAGCTAGCATAACAAATACCTAGGTGTTTTTATGCGGGATTAATTTGTGGCATACTGATATATACAGTCGTGGAATTAACACATTATTATTAGAGATGTCCGATAATATCGGCCTGCCGATATTATTGGCCGATAAATGCTTTAGAATGTAATATCGGAAATTATCGGTATCGTTTTAATTTATTTATCTTATTTATTTATTTATTCTTTTTTTTTTTAAATACCTTATTTTCACCATACCTGCTTGTCCAAATTAGCATAATAATGTGTTAATTCCACGACTGTATATTTTGGTATCGGTTGATATCGGTATCGGTTGATATCGGTATCAGTAATTAAGGGTTTGGTCAATATCGGAATATCGGATATGGGCAAAAAGCCATTATGGGACATCCCTACTTGTTATGCCTAATTTGGACAACCAGGTATGGTGAAGATAAGGTCCTTTTTTTAAAAAAAATAAAAAATAAAATAAGATAAATAAATTAAAAACATTTTCTGGAATAAAAAAGAAAGTAAAACAATATAAAAACAGTTACATAGAAACTAGTAATTAATGAAAATGAGTCAAATTAACTGTTAAAGGTTAGTACTATTAGTGGACCAGCAGCATGCACAATCATGTGTGCTTACGGACTGTATCCCTTGCAGACTGTATTGATATATATTGATATATAATGTAGGAACCAGAATATTAATAACAGAAAGAAACAACCCTTTTGTGTGAATGAGTGTAAATGGGGGAGGGAGGTTTTTTGGGTTGGTGCACTAATTGTCAGTGTATCTTGTGTTTTTTATGTTGATTTAATTTTTAAAAATAAATAAATAAATAAAATAAAAAACCATACCGATAATAAAAAAACGATACCGATAATTTCCGATATTACATTTTAAAGCATTTATCAACCGATATTATCGGACATCTCTAATTGGTACTTTAACTTAACTTAACTTTAAAGGCCTACTGAAACCCACCACTACCGACCACGCAGTCTGATAGTTTATACATCAATGATGAAATCTTAACATTGCAACACATGCCAATACGGCCGGGTTAACTTATAAAGTGCAATTTTAAATTTCCCGCCACACTTCCGGCTGAAAACGTTTCGGTATGATGACGTTTGCGCGTGACGTCAATGGTTGATACGGAAGTATTCGGACCCATTGAATCCAATACAAAAAGCTCTGTTTTCATCGCAAAATTCCACAGTATTCTGGACATGTGTGTTGGTGAATCTTTTGCAATTTGTTTAATGAACAATGAAGACTGCAAAGAAGAAAGTTGGAGGTGGGATCGGTGTATTAGCGGCTGGCTGCAGCAACACAACCAGGAGGACTTTGAGATGGATAGCAGCTACCGTGAGCACAGCTTTGGCTTCCAAACATTTGATCGCTTGCCCGTACGTGCGTGTCGCCATGTGCATGTCATGTACGTAACTTTGGGGAAATATATGTTTCTTGCCGACTCTGATGGCGGCCGGGGTGTCGTCAAAAGCTACAACGCCCGCCGCCGTCCCGTAGCTAAGTTAGCTTCAATGGCGTCGTTAGCAACAGCATTGTTAAGCTTCGCCAAGCTGGAAATCATTAACCGTGTATTTACATGTCCATGGTTTAATAGTATTGTTGATCTTCTGTCTATCCTTCCAGTCAGGGGTTTATTTCTTTTGTGTCTATCTGCAGTTAAGCCCGATGCTATCACGTTAGCTCCGTAGCTAAAGTGTTTCGCCGGTGTATTCTCGTGGAGATAAAAGTCACTGTGAATGTCCATTTCGCGTTCTCGACTCTCATTTTCAAGAGGATATAGTATCCGAGGTGGTTTAAAATACAAATCCGTGATCCACAATAGAAAAAGGAGAGAGTGTGGAATCCAATGAGCCAGCTTGTACCTAAGTTACGGTCAGAGCGAAAAAAGATGCGTCCTGCACTGCACTCTAGTCCTTCACTCTCACGTTCCTCATCCACGAATCTTTCATCCTGGCTCAAATTAATGGGGTAATCGTCGCTTTCTCGGTCCGAATCGCTCTCGCTGCATTAAAAACAATGGGGAAATGTGAGGAGCCTTTCAACTTGTGACGTCACGCTACTTCCGGTACAGGCAAGGCTTTTTGTATCAGCGACCAAAAGTTGCGAACTTTATCGTCGATGTTCTCTACTAAATCCTTTCAGCAAAAATATGGCAATATCGCGAAATGATCAAGTATGACACATAGAATGGATCTGCTATCCCCGTTTAAAGAAAAACATTTCATTTCAGTAGGCCTTTAACTACAGTCCTATTGTCCAGAGAACCCCATTGATGCGCAGAGACACAGGGGCAGGGGGGAAGCAATGCGAGGATAAGACCACAAACATCCAGTGAATGTTTCAAGACTTACTGGACAGTTCCATTGGAAGTGGCCGCACTCTTGTCGTGCACGTAGGCCACGACGTTCGATGCTACGTCCATCTGGCTGAAGGTGGAGATGGTCACACCGGGATGCTTGACGTTCTCCAAATATCCATGAGCAGGCGGGGCGGTAACAAGGAACACAAGCTCCTCGGGCTTGTCTGTACCGTCCGTGGCAAACAGTGCATCGGTGGTAAGAACCACGCGACCGCCGCGGCTGACGTTCACAGGCCTGACAAAGACAGCAATATTTCCTGAAATAAACACAAATGACATTCAAATTTAAATTGTGCGTGCAGCTGTTTAGTGCAATAAATCGAGATACCTTTTTTCACGTGTTTGATGGATATGTTGAAATGCTGTAAGGGAGACTCATTCCTTCCGTCGTATAAGTAGAAAACAAAGAAATCCCGGGTGGTGTTACCAAACGGGTCTCGGTGCACGTAGCGCAGACGATTCACGTCCACCGTTTCCTGGGAACAGTTTCCTTTACCCAGCAGCGGAACCCAGTCTTCCGCTTGCTGAGTAAAAAAAAAAAAAGAGTCACACTTAAGTAAATACAAAACCCCAAAACCAGTGAAGTTGGTACATTGTGTAAATAGTAAATAAAAACAGAATACAATGATTTGCAAATCCTTTTCAACTTATATTCAATTGAATAGACTGCAAAGACAAGACATTTGACGTTCGAACTGGAAAACGTTGTTATTTTTTGCAAATATTAGCCAATTTGGAATTTGATGCCTGCAACATGTTTCAAAGAAGCTGGCACAAGTGGCAAAAAAGACTGAGGAAGTTGAGGAATGCTCATCAAACGCTTATTTGGAACATCCCACAGGTGAACAGGCTAATTGGGAACAGGTGTGTGCCATGATTGGGTATAAAAGCAGCTTCCATGAAATGCTCAGTCATTCACAAACAAGGATGGGGCGAGGGTCACCACTTTGTGGACAAATGCGTGAGCAAATTGTCCAACACTTTAAGAACAACATTTCTCAACGAGCTATTGCAAGGAATTTAGGGATTTCACCATCTACGGTCAAAAGGTTCAAAGAATTTGTAGAAATCACAGCACGCAAGTGGCAGGTCCGTGACCTTCAATCCCTCAGGCGATACTGCATCAAAAACCAACATCAGTGTGTAAAGGAAATCCCCACACAGGCTCAGGAAGACTTTAGGAAACCACTGTCAGTAACTACAGTTCGTAGCTACATATGTAAATGAAAGTTAAAACTCTACTCTGCAAAGCAAAAGCCATTTATCAACAACACCCAGAAACGCCGCCGGCTTCGCTGGTCCAGATCTCATCTAAGATGGACTGATGTAAAGTGGAAGGCTCCAGGTTCAATTCCAGCTTCCGCCATCCTAGGGTTGTACGGTATACCGGTACTAGTATAGTACCGCGATACTAATGAATCCTGCTCGGTACTATACCGCCTCTAAAAAGTACCGGGCAAAATGTAGACAAACGCCATTGGTGGACCTACACCTAACATCCACTGTAATGATACCAAGTCGATACTACTATGATTACATCAATATTTTTTAGCATCACAAATTCAAATTCATGTCATGTTTATGAACTCAGGAAATACTCGCCCTGGACACATGAGGACTTTGAATATGACCAATGTATGATCCTGTAACTACTTGGTATCCGATCGATACCAAGTAGTTATTATGGTATCATCCAAAACTAATGTAAAGCATCCAAACAGATGAATAAGTGATTATTACATTTTAACAGAAGTGTAGATAGAACATGTTAAAAGAGAAAGTAAGCAGATATTAACAGTAAATGAACAAGTGGATTAATAATTTATTTTTACAGCTTGTCCCTCATAATGTTGACATAATAATAGAATGATTAATGACACAATATGTTACTGCTTATGTCAGCAGACTAATTAGGAGCCTTTGTTTGTTTACTTACTAATAAAAGACAAGTTGTCTTGTATGTTCACTATTTACATTTTGGTTCACTATTTACATTTTGGTACCGGTACCAGTACCAACATATTAGTATCGGGACAACCCTACGCCATCCTAGTCTCTGCCACTTTACCCACCTTCCTCCCAGTGCCACCCACACTGGTGTAAATGTAGCTTAAAATGTTGATCATGGGTTTCACAATGTAAAAAGCGCTTTTGAGTCTCTTGAGAGAAAAAGCGCTACATAAATATTATTCACTTCACCACTTTAAGAGGTTCTGGAGGGGAAGGAGCAGGATGCAGGCTTTAGGGACTGAATTCAAAACTAAAACTGGTGATGTGCAAGAAAGCAAACAAGTCCAAAAACTGTGTACACAAGCCTGAAGCAGCTCAACTAGGATGGTACAAAACCCAAAACCAGTGAAGTTGGCACGTTGTGTAAATGGTAAATAAAAACAGAATACAATGATTTGCAAATCCTTTTCTTTCTTTTTTTTTTTTTTTTTTTTTTTTTTTTTTTTTAATAATGTCCTGCCCAGCTTTTCGGGCAAATCATTTAGCAGATGTAGATGCCCATATCGGCTGTTCAGATTTACTTTACAAAAGAGAAGTGTAGGATACTTCTCTTGTTGCCTTACTTGTATTTTGACTTTATTAAATGTATTTATATTATCATTTGGTGCAGCCGGGCCGGAGCAGGAGGGGATAGAAAGAGAGAAAAAGGAAGACAGAGGGGGGAATTGTGGGGACAAGAGGGGGATTAGACAGAGAGACAAAAACAACAACAGCAAACACAACAACAACAACAACAACAACAGAGCAACATCAGCAAATACGACATGTACAAATATGATGGTAAAAGTAATAGCAAATAAGCAGTTAGCGAAAATAAAGATAAAAATACAGAAATGACAATGAGCATTATTACACTAAAAATGGAGCAATATGAATACCAATAGAAATAGTGCTATTGATAATAAACAATACCAATACTTTACCTTTATTATCAACAATACAATTGTTCAAATGCAACAATACATATACGTAATGATAACTTGAGATACGAAAGAATGCAGAAAAATGGAGGGGAAGAAAGAGAAGCAACCTACATTAACCTTGTAGATTGTTATAGTAAAAATAGGTTAAGCTTTGTCAGTGTGCCATGTGTTATACCCAGTTTACCCTAGGGCAACAACGTTAATATATGTTTGATGAAACGTGATTATGTGCATGAGTGTATGTGTGCATATGTACTTGTATATGTACAGTATGTGTATATGTGTGCTTGTACAGTGAATGTATATGTACAGTATGTGTATATGTGTGTACAGCGAATGTATATGTACAGTATGTGTATACAGTATGTGTGTTTGAACAGTGAATGTATATGTACAGTATGTCTATATGTGTGTTTGTACAGTGAATGTATATGTACAGTATATGTATGTGTGTGTTTGTACAGTGAATGTATATGTGTAGTATGTGTATGTGTGTGTTTGTACAGTGAATGTATATGTGTAGTATGTGTATGTGTGTGTTTGTACAGTGAATGTATATGTGTAGTATGTGTATGTGTGTGTTTGTACAGTGAATGTATATGTACAGTATGTGTATGTGTGTGTTTGTACAGTGAGTGTATATGTACAGTATGTGTATACAGTATGTTTGTATAATGAATGTGCGTGTGGATGTACGAACTTTGAGTGTGTAAATATGTACTGTATTTATTTGTATATGTATGTGGGAGCGTAGGTACCTATGTATGTCTGTATGTATGTGTGTGAGTATATGTGAATTTGCATGTACAATACATTTGACTCCCAGTGTGTGCGGGAGCCAGAGTACGGCCCCAGCCTCCCCGAGAGCCCATCCCACAAACAGTAGGTGTGGTGCCCAGGGAACAAGGGGCCACAGCCCCCACGCAGCCAAGCCGGACAGCGACAGGAACCCCAGAGCCTGGCCCACCGCGCCGCCCACAAGGGCCAGCAGCAGGCCGCAGGCCGCAGACAGACGCACCCGGCAGAGGACAAGGCACAAGAAAAGCAGGGGGCAGCCAGACCCCAAGCCAGCGAGAGACCACACCCCACACGGACAGAAAGGCGGGACGCCCCGCCCGAGGGGCCCGGAGACCCCCCGCAACCGGACGGGAAGACCGCCCCCGCCCCACCGGAGAGCGCGGCGAGGCCAGCACGCGGCCACCCCACCCAAGCCGGCCGCCACAGGACCACCCAGCACGGGGCCACAGGAACCACCCACCCCACCCGCAGGGACCCCAACGATGGAGATGGAACAACCAGCAACCGCCCCGCCGAGTCCCCCCCTGAGGTAGGGGAATAAATAGATAAAATAAATAAATACATAATAATAATAATAATAATAATAATAATATTAATAAAATATATTTAAAAAGATAAGAATAAATAAATAATTAAATCTATTTATAAAAAAAAGAATTAAAAAAAAAGAATTAAAAGAAGATCACAGACATGCTGACACACAAGGTCGCTACCCCAACAACTGGCCGACTCGCAGCACCTCGGAATACCCTGCAGCACCAAGCTACCACAGTAGACGCAGGGACCAGACCCAGCAGGCCCCAACCAAGACAGGCACCCGGAAGGGATGGACGGTGGGACCCAGGAGCTCCAGACACGCAGTCCGGATGCAGTAGCCTGAGGCGCCGACCCCCAAATCCTTTTCAACTTATATTCAATCGAATTTCAGGTGGAATTCTTTCCCATTCTTGCTTGATGTACAGCTTAAGTTGTTCAACAGTCCGGGGGTGTCCGTTGTGGTATTTTACGCTTTATAATGCGCCACACATTTTCAATGGGAGACAGGTCTGGACTACAGGCAGGCCAGTCTAGTACCTGCACTCTTTTACTACGAAGCCACGCTGATGTAACACGTGGCTTGGCATTGTCTTGCTGAAATAAGCAGGGGCGTCCATGATAACATTGCTTGGATGGCAACATATGTTGCTCCAAAACCTGTATGTACCTTTCAGCATTAATGGCGCCTTCACAGATGTGTAAGTTACCCATGTCTTGGGCACTAATACACCCCCATACCATCACAGATGCTGGCTTTTCAACTTTGCGCCTAGAACAGTCCGAATGGTTCTTTTCCTCTTTGGTCCAAAGGACACAACGTCGACGTCCACAGTTTCCGAAAGAATTTGAAATGTGGACTCGTCAGACCACAGAACACTTTTCCACTTTGCATCAGTCCATCTTAGATGAGCTCAGGCCCAGCGAAGCTGGCGGCGTTTCTGGGTGTTGTTGATTAATGGCTTTCACTTTGAATAGTAGAGTTTTAACTTGCACTTACTGATGTAGCGACAAACTGTAGTTACTGACAGTGGGTTTCTGAAGTGTTCCTGAGCCCATGTGGTGATATCCTTTACACACTGATGTCGGTTTTTGATGCAGTACCGCCTGAGGGATCGAAGGTCATGGGCATTGCCGCTTACGTGCAGTGATTTCTCCAGATTCTCTGAACCCTTTGATGATATTACGGACCGTAGATGGTGAAATCCCTAAATTCCTTGCAATAGCTGGTTGAGAAAGGTTTTTCTTAAACTGTTCAACAATTTGCTCAAGCATTTGTTGACAAAGTGGTGACCCTCACCCCATCCTTGTTTGTGAATGACTGAGCATTTCATGGAAGCTGCTTTTATACCCAATCATGGCACCCACCTGTTCCCAATTAGCCTGTTCACCTGTGAGATGTTCCAAATAAGTGTTTGATGAGCATTCCTCAACTTTCTCAGTCTTTTTTGCCACTTGTGTCAGCTTTTTTGAAACATGTTGCAGGCATCACATTCCAAATGAGCTAATATTTGCAAAAAATAACAAAGTTTACCAGTTCGAACGTTAAATATCTTGTCTTTGCAGTCTATTCAATTGAATATAAGTTGAAAAGGATTTGCAAATCGTTGTATTCTGTTTTTATTTACCATTTACACAACGTGCCAACTTCACTGGTTTTGGGTTTTGTACATCTTTATGCAATATATGCCAGGAGACAGGCTAGTACAGCATTAAGACCATTAATTTATCAACCTGACACAAACATTATTATGTTCCAATACCAACCTTAATCTGTAATAATCCTTGCGTAGGAACTCTTGTCAATTTGTACAAGACCTGTGAAGACGGAGTATCACGGTCCTGCGCAAAGAGTGTTCGGCTGGTTATGAGTATGGCCTCTCCTGGTTTCACCTTCAGTCCAATGTTTCTAAAAGTCAAAGGAATCTGTTAATTTTACACTGGCTTTCTAAAAATATGCGTATTTGGCCTGGAATATAACCTTATCAAATGAGGTTTTTCGTCGTTGATTGGTAGTACTTTCACCGTCACCTGTCTTTGGATTTGGTGTCGGCCATCAGTTAGCTGGACAGTAAAACTGTCATCTGGATATTCAGAGTCGTCGTGTGCGTACATCACGCCTTTACCTGCAAGATAATGACAAAATGCTTACAAATGGTGAGTAACCCTAGTTTAGTTTACCCATAAGCCTACCCCATCCTTGTTTGTGAATGACTGAGCATTTCATGGAAGCTGCTTTTATACCCAATCAAGGCACCCACCTGTTCCCAATTAGCCTGTTCACCTGTGGGATGTTCCAAATAAGTGTTTGATGAGCATTCCTCAACTTTCTCAGTCTTTTTTGAAACATGTTGCAGGCATCAAATTCCAAATGAGGTAATATTTGCAAAACATAACAAGGTTTTCCAGTTCGAACGTTAAGTATCTTGTCTTTGCAGTCTATTCAATTGAATATGAGGATTTGCAAATCATTGTATTCTGTTTCTATTTACGACGTGCCGACTTCACTGGTTTGGGGTTTTGTAGAAACGGCTGCATTATTAGCAAAGTCTGCTATTTTGAAGAAATTACATGCATTAGACAAGCAGGAAATGCCTAAATAATGTGGTGTTGTCTTGATACTTGCTTAACTTGTTGTATCTCTAGAACTCTGCAGCCCGGATAATCACCAGAACCCCTTCAATCCAGCACAACACCCCTGTTCTGCAGCAACTCCACTGGCTAACCATCAAACATCGTATCCACTTTAAAATAATTCTCCTCACTTTCTAAGCCATCCATAACCTCTCTCCATCTTATCTCTCTGACCTGATCCATGTCGCCACGCCCTCACGTTCCCTAAGATCCTCTTCATCCACCCATCTCACTGTCCCTTTATTTAAACTGTCCACCATGGGTGCCCGAGCTTTCAGCCGCTCTGCCCCACATCTTTGGAACTCTTTGCCACCAGACCTTCGTAACTTAGACTCAATATCCCTCTTCAAATCAAGACTCAAAACACACCTATTCCTGACTGCTTATTCATTGTAATCATCGTATCTTCTCTATCATTGTTGTTGTTATTATTGTTGTTTTTATCCAATAAGATTGTATTGTTTTGATTTTGTACGGTGTCCTTGAGTGCCCAGAAAGGCGCCTTATAAATAAAATGTATTATTATTATTATTATTATTATCATGTAGCCCAGATGCAAACACGTACCATTGATCAGATCCGCCATTGTGAAGTCAACCCCATCAGTTTGAAAAAGTGCTCCCTGTTGCTTGTTGATACTGCCATGACCAGGCGGTTTAACAATACGAAAGAGTAGGAAATCATCAGGGATATCCCGATCCATCACATGGAACACAGACAAGTCCAGATGCTTCATGCCTCCTTCTTGTACCTAAACAGGAATCAGGCATAGTCAGCGGACTGCAAGTGACCGCCAGATCTGGGAGTACTTAAGTTACTTACTGTAATATTTTGAGCCAAAAACTCTGGGATTTCGTCATTTGTCGGTTTGACGACAATGTTGAATGGTAAAGGACCAGAACTGAATCGTCCGTCTGACACACAGAGGACAAGGTGATCAGTTGTCGGCTCTGTCTTTTGGTGCCTGGACTGCACATAGTTTACTTGCCCGTCAATGATGTCTTTGTAAGAAAATGAATCTACAAAACAAAAGCAAGAACAACAGTTGTTTTATTTTGGTCAATGTTAGGATCAAATTATATCACAACTGTTGTAGTACCTATGCTTACACCCATGTTGCTTTTCTCAAAACCTGGTCTAGGGCGGACATTCTCAAGGAACCCAAATTGAGGTGGCGTCATCAAAGTGACCACCAGCTCGTCCAACGGAGTGTCTTCGTCGGACACCTTCAAATGATTTTTCGTTATCAGAGAGATCCCCCCTTCGTCTACCACAAAGACGTCACCTAAAACAGCAAGCACAAGCCATCTCTAGAACAAGGGTTAGATTTTTTTTCTCAAAACCATTTATAGCATACTGGACAGGAATCAACCTCATGTGTTGGTCTTTGTTTCGAGCTGTTAAAAATCTATGAAATACCCAAAAATTTGCTGGTGCAGTTTTTTCTGAATCAACACCACCTGTTTTAGATGCTTTAGCTTGCGGTTAATTCCGTCCAGTTACTTTGTTCACACCTTAGCAAACAAACTGCACTAAGAAAGAGGCTAGTTGGATTAAAAGCAAGTAATTGTACGATTTATTTTTTTAATATAATTTTTTGTGGTAGTGGCTGCTGTTGGCAGGAGCTCTGTGCTCTTGTGTCATCATTTTGTGTCCTGATGTTTCCCTCTTGTTTTCATGTGGGGTTTTTTTGCCTTTTGGTTCGGGACCCTTTGGGACTGCGTGACAAGGGGTGGCACTTTCGTGACTTCTGCGATGCTTTTTTGTGAACTTCTGGATCTGCCTCCCGGGAGCCTTTTGGTCATGGAGACCAGCTGCTGGGTCTGTGCCACACCAGAGTCGGTTGGGAGAGACTGGAGGAGATGCGGATGAAGAGACAGGGCTGCGGAGCTGGCGCTGAGCGCCGGGACGGACAAGCTCCACGATGTCTTGGCTGAATTAGCAGGTATCGGACACCTCGGTCTCCTTAGACGTATCATTGCTCATCAATGCAGACTGGACACTGACCGAGAGTTAGTGGGCTCTCTTGGTTGCTGCTCCTGTCTCTGGCCATGCTCCCCCAAACCCCAATAGACGAGGGCATGGAACACCGCAGAGGCCACCACAGTGTCTATGTTTTTTTGTTGTTGTTTTACTTTTTTGGCAGTGTGTAGACGTGGCTGGTTTTAATGTCCTTTGTGTTCTTTGATGTTTCCCTCTTACACACGTGTATGTGTGCTAGGGCTATGAGTTGCCGCCCTAATACGGCGGCTAGCCAGCACCACATGGGGAGCCACGACGAAGACACTGCACATGTCCACGCTGGCCCTGGTGTTCTCAGCCGCCGAGTACTGTGCCCCGGTTTGGTGCCGTAGCGCCCATGTAAAGAAGTTGGATGTCGCCCTCAACAGCGCTATGCGGACCGTCTCCAGGTGCCTGCAAGGGACCCCAGTAAACCAACTGCCCATCCTCGCTGGCATCGCCCCGGCAAACATCAGACGAGAAGCAGCCACACTGGCCCTCTCCCGAAAGGCACAGACCAGCGAATCCCACCTCCTCCATAAGATCGTCACAGAAACACCACGACGCGTGCGCCTAAAGTCAAGGCGCCCCTTTGCCATGCAAGCCCACGAGCTGCTCAGCACATCAGGTGATACTTCCAAGGCCACCTGGGTCAAGACGAGATGGAGAGAACAATGGAAGTTAGCAGAACCATCTAGGCTGCACCACTACATCGACGACCCCACAGACGTCTCCGGCCAGGAACTGCCCCGGAAGCAGTGGACAACCCTCAACCGCTTGAGGACCGGCGTCGGATGCTACGGAGCAGCAATGAAGAGGTGGGGACTTGCGGAAGATGCCTCCCGCGAGTGTGGGGACCCAGTCCAGACAGTAGAGCATATAGTAAATAGTTGCCCCAAACACCGGCCACCGAATGGCGAGCCAGGTCAACACGTTGACCTGGCTCTCCTCAACAGAGCTGAAAATCTAAAGACACACGACAGAAGAAGAAGGCTATGAGGTTTCCTTTTTCCTTGGTCTCAGTCTGGACCCCCTCTCCAGGGGCCCAGTCTTAGACTAAATTTTTTTTTCTCATCTCCCCTCCCCAGCGTTTACCTGTTTCTCACCTTTTTTGTAAGGGGCGCCGGAAGTTGGCAGACCCGTCAGCGATCCTGTTCTGTCTCCCTGTAATGTTTGTCTGATCTTGGATGGGATTGTGCTGAAAATCTTAATTTCCCCTCAGGGATTATTAAAGTCTTTCTGATTCTGATTCTGAATTTTAATCGTACAAACCCTTGTGTTAATAAAACCAGTGAGACTGAGACAACTTGAAGTGGCAGTTCTGGTAGAAGGACGCACCTGTTCTGAGTGAGGGTGGCTGGCTGTTGACTGGGAAAATGGTTACATGAAGATCAAGCACAGGAAGTGCTGTTCCTGCTCTTCCATCACAGCATGAAGCCAACTGTTCCCTTTCGCCATCAGAAATCACAAAGCTGATAGTGTCATGTTGAGGAGTGAGTCCAATCTCCGGCCCTAAAAAAACACAAACAAGCTTAGTGCCTAGAACAGGGGTCGGCAACCCAAAATGTTGAAAGAGCCATATTGGACCAAAAATACAAAAACTAATCTGTCTGGAGCCGCAAAAAATTAAAAGCCATATTACATGTGTCTTGAGATATAAATTTAATTAAGAGGACTTAAAGGAAACTAAATGACCTCAAATATAGCTACAAATGAGGCATAATGATGCAATATCATTGTACATATCGCTAGCCTAAATAGCATGTTAGCATCGATTAGCTTGCAGTCATGCAGTGACCAAATATGTCTGATTAGCACTCCACACAAGTCAATAACATCAACAAAACTCACCTTTGTGCACTCACGCACAACGTTAAAAGTGTGGTGGACAAAATGAGACAGAAAAAGAAGTGGCATAAAACACGTCCTAGAAAGTCGGAGAAAGTTATACATGGAAACAAACTATACGGTGAGTTCAAGGACCGCCAAAATTAGTGGGACAAAACGGCGCTCGCCAAATACTCGAATCAGTGAAGCATGTTTAATATAAACAGTGGGATTTATAACAATTAGGGAGGTTTGTGTCATGTTTTTCCTCCTACAGAAACCATACTAAAACAAAAAAATAGATTTTTTTTCCCCTCATCTTTTTCCATTCTTCATACATTTTTGAAAAATCTCCAGAGAGCCACTAGGGCGGCGCTAAAGAGCCGCATGCGGCTCTAGAGCCGCGGGTTGCCGACCCCTGGCCTAGAACAACGGGCTCAAACTCATTGCACAGGGGACAAAATTCAAAACGCACTGAATGTGTTTATGTATACAGACATTTTTTCACAAACTCTTCTATCAATGGACCTTTTTTAACACTTGCGGAAAGGAAAATTGCATTTAAAAAAGGGGGGAAAAAAATCCCTGTTCATCCGTTCTTCGTTCCTGCTTGGAGAGTTTCTATTTTTAGTCAATAAATGCGTCGTGACTGGTGAGCGCAGGGAAAACGTCCCTTTGTGTGCACGCTGAAACGACTGTGAATGGGTTTTTGGCTTGTTTAATAAAGTTTTTGCCGATTTATCCCTTCCTCCTAATCCTTTGAACATCTAGACCAGTGTTTTTCAACCACTAGTGTACCGTGAGATATTGTTTGGTGTGCCGTGGGAGATTATGTAATTTCACCTAATTGGGTTAAAAATATTTTTTGCAAACCAGTAATTACAATCCGCAAATGTGCCGTTGTTGAGTGTCTGTGCTGTCTAGAGATCGGCAGAGTAACCGTGTAATACTCTTCCATATCAGTAGGTGTCCCAGGCGGAGGAGTTTAAGTATCTCGGGGTCTTGTTCAAGAGTGAGGGAAAGATGGAGAAGGAAATCAGCCGGAGAATCGGAGCAGCTGGGGCAGTATTGCAGTCTCTCTGCCACACTGTTGTGACGAAACGAGAGCTGAGCCAGAAGGCAAAGCTCTCTGTCTACCGAGCTATCTACATTCCTACTCTCACCTATGGTCATGAAGTGTGGGTCATGACCAAAAGAATAAGATCGCGGATACAAGCGGCCGAAATTAGTTTCCTCAGAAGGGTGGATGGCATCTCCCTTAGAGATAGGGTGAGAAGTTCAGTCACCCAAGAGAGACTCGGAGTAGAGCCGTTGCTCCTTCGGGCATCTCGTGCGGATGCCTCACAAGTGTCTCCCTATGGGAGGTCCTCGTTGCACGTCCCACTGGGAGGAGACCCCGCGGCAGGCCAAGGACCAGATGGGGGGATTACATCTCCTCTCTGGCCTGAGAACGCTTCAGGATTCCCTAGGAGGAAGTTGCTAATATTGTTCTGGATAGGGAAGTCTGGGGGTCTCTGCTGGAACTGTTGTCCCCGCGAACCGATTCCGGATAAGCGGTTGAAGATGGATGGATGGATGGATGGATGGATGGATGGATAGACCATCCATCACTCCAGGAAATGGACCTTGGGGCCTAGATGATCTTTTAGGGACTGTAAAAGCATATATATTTTAACACATGCCACGGGAAAACAGATGGAAGAAGAGCAGACACCCCCATGTACTCAATTAACTTATTCTGCTTGCCTGTGTGTTTGTAGCTAATAACACTGGCGACGATATCCGCCTGAACAAAGTGATCCACGACAGTGCCGTTTCTCAGCACCAAACCCTGAGAGGGCTGCCGAGCTATCAGGAAGGAAAGGCTGTTGTTGTCACTGTCAATGTCAGTAGCGCAGATGTACTCAGCTGTAATGACAGCTGTGTGTCCTTCATCACAGTTAAGTACGGGTTTCAAGCCAGGAACCAAAACAGGTGCCTCGTCATTGATAAGCATTATCTGAAAAAGAAAACAATCAAAGATTGCGTCAGATGCAGAAGTTGTATGTGAACGGTGGAATATAAGAGTCTTAGACACCCCCATGCACAGAGACCCAGGTGTGGCCTGCATCCCCATCAAACAGGACAACTTTGTGAAACTGGTTCAGCAAGAGTAATTATCTGGTCCTCAACACTAGCAAAGACCTAAGTAAGTAGATACTTGGGCGGATTTTAAAAGGATTAGGACTTCTGGTACTTTTTTCCAAGAGTGCAGTTTCATAGGGAAAACAGACCAACCTGGTACTCGATGTAGTGTAAATACTTACCTTTACTTGTAGACTAAAACTGATCTTATTGGTTCCATCAGTGACTGCAAAGTCAATGTTGTCCTCTGCAGTTTCTGAATTGTCATGGTTGTACCTGAAAAGTAAACATTACTAAGTCTCAGACGAGCCTTTGCCCGAGTCTAAACAAGTTGACCACATACAGACCTAACTATATGGCTCGTCAGGTCATGCAGGCTAAAATCTTGTCCCGGTTTTAGAGGCAAGCTGTTCAGCTGCAGGGTTCCGTGCTTCGGTTCCCTCAGGAGTTCCAACCGCAATACATCTTTAACGGAGTCCACATCTGACAATATTAGATGTTCCAGGCCTAGCCGGCTACTCCCACCTTCATCTACCACTATAGGGTTGGTAATGACCTAAACCCAGAAATCTTTAAACATGACAGCAGAAATGATCACCACTTTTTGCGGGGGTGTTTCAACACCCGTACCTGCGGTGGTTGGTTGTCCACTGGCAGCACAGTGACATTAAAGCAGATTCCATCCAGTTTTTTGCCATGTTGGTTTGTTACAGAGAGAACAAACTGGACGTGTTGAGGAAAGGGACCAATATCAGGGATAGGAGGCATGTAGGCTACTTTCATGAAGTTGATGGCATGCTGAATACAGGAGACACAAAGGGACATTTTACGGTTCCAATGGTTTTCTAAGTGGCCTTGTGGTTAGAGTGTCCGCCCTGAGATCGGTAGGTCGTGAGTTTAAACCCCGGCCGAGTCATACCAAAGATTATAAAAATGGGACCCATTACCTCCCTGCTTGGCACTCGGCATCAAGGGTTGGAATTGGCGGTTAAATCACCAAAAATGATTACCGTGCGCGGCCACCGCTGCTGCTCTCTACTCCCCTCACCTCCCAGGGGGTGAACAAGAAGATGGGTCAAATGCAGAGGTTAATTTCACCACACCTAGTGTGTGTGTGACAATCATTGGTACTTTACTTTACTTTAATAGCATCTTATCTTATTATTTTAGCTCTTAATACTAATACAACTAGAGAAGTGTAAACTAAACAACTTGTTTCTATGTCCACACACTAACATATACCTTTGTCCTTAAAAATTAAGACTTTTAAAAACTTTGGCAGGGGTGAATAGTCCTAAAAACCCTGTCTTAAATTTTTCATGTGTGATGTGAGCAAACGCAAAAACTCCCTGAGGATTTAGCGGAGCAAATTTGAGCAACATCAGACGGGCACACTGTGGCCATACCAGCGGCATACATGTCCCAAAACTGACTTAATAACAAGTTACATGTCTTGTTGTTATAATCAAATGACAGCAATCCTTTCCATGAGATTATCCTTCTAATATTCTGTAAGTGGTTTGGCCGACTTACAATGAAAATAACGAAACATCTAGTCTTTCATGAGCTGTGTACTAGTATCATATTTTTAAGTGGGGGTCCTGCCTTGAAAATAAATGTTACCCCTTTCAGAGATCCCATTTAGTTCTGCTTGAAACATCCACATGTTGCACAATGAGATGTAAGCATGGAATAAAGTGTACATTCCTGTAACTTTCTGTCCTGTAAATTAGTAACAGCATTTCAGGATTTCATCCATTCATCCATTTTCTACCGCTTATTCCCTTCGGGGACGCTGTAGCCTATCTCAGCTACAATCGGACGGAAGGCGGGGTACACCCTGGACAAGTCGCCACCTCATCACAGGGCCAACACAGAGAGACAGACAACATTCACACTCACATTCACACACTAGGGCCAATTTAGTGTTGCCAATCAACCTATCCCCAGGTGCATGTCTTTGGAAGTTACCCGGAGTACCTGGAGGGAACCCAGGCAGCCACGGGGAGAACACAGAAAGATCCTGAGTGCAGGATCGAACCCAGGACCTTCGTATTGTGAGGCAGACGCACTAACCCCTCTTCCACCGTGTTGCCCCATTTCAGTATAAATATCCATAAATTAATGTTCTTAGTAAATGACAGTAGATTACCTACATATCTGATTGGGGCGTCATTGTGTAACGGCTTGGCATTTGCAATTTGTGTGGTGTTGGAGTTGTCCGACTTTTTGTGTGGCCATAAACGCATCAGTGGCTAAGTGCCATGAGTGCGTGTGTTGGCGCAAGTGAGATAAAAAGTTGGTTGAGGCCTGGTTTGTACGGCATAAAAAGACTAGTTTTGCTACAAAACCCAAAACCAGTGAAATTGGCATGTTGTCCATCCATCCATTTTATACCGCTTGTCCCTTTCGGGGTCGCGGGGGGTGCTGGAGCATATCTCAGCTGCATTCGGGCGGAAGGCGGCGTACACCCTGGACAAGTAGTTGCCACGTTGTGTAAATCGTAAATAAAAACTGAATAAAATAATTTTCAAATCCTTTTCAACCTGTATTCAATTGAATAGACTGCAAAGACAAGATACTTAACATTCGAACTGGTAAACTTTGTTATTTTCTGCAAGTATTAGCTCATTTGGAATTAGATGCCTGCAACATGTTTCAAAAAAGCTGGCAAAAGTGGCAAAAAAGACTGAGAAAGTTGAGGAATGCTCATCAAACACTTGTTTGGAAAATCCCACAGGTGAAGAGGGTAATTGGGAACAGGTGGGTGCCATGATTGGGTATTAAAGCAGCTTCCATGAAAACAAAGATGGGGCGAGGGTCACCACTTTGTGAATAAATGCCTGAGCAAATTTGTTTAACAACAACATTTAGGGATTTCACCATCTACGGTCTGTAATATCATCAAAAGGCTCAGAGAATCTGGAGAAATCACTGCACGTAAGCAGTAAGGACGAAAACCAACATTGAATGCCCATGACCTTCAATCCCTCAGGCGGTACTGCATCAAAATGCGACATCAGTGTGTAAAGGATATCACCACATGGGCTCAGGAAAAGTTCAGAAAACCGCTGTCAGTAACTACAGTTTGTCGCTACATCTGTGGGTGCAAGTTAAAACTCTACTATGCAAAGCCAAAGCCATTTATCAACAACACCCAGAAAGTTTGCCGGCTTTGCTGGGCCCGAGCTCATCTAAGGGGGACTCATGCAAAGTGTAAAAGTGTTCTGTGGTCTGACGAGTCCACATTTCAAATTGTTTTTGGAAACTGTGAACGTTGTGTCCTCCGGACCAAAGATGAAAAGAACCATCCGGCTTGTTAAAGACGCAAAGTTGAAAAGCCAGCATCTGTGATGGTATGGGGGTGTATTAGTGCCCAAGGCATGGGTAACTTACACATCTGTGAAGGCACCATTAATGCTGAAAGGTACATACAGGTTTTGGAGCAACATATGTTGCCATCCAAGCAATGTCTTTTTCTTGGACGCCCCTGCTTATTCCAGCAAGACAATGCCAAGCCACATTCTGCATGTGTTCATAGTAAAAGAGTGTGGGTACCAGACTGGCCTGCCTGTAGTCCAGACCTGTCTCCCATTGAAAATGTGTGGCGCATTATGAAGCCTAAAATACCACAACGTAGACCCCCGGACTGATGAACAACTTAAGCTGTACATCAAGCAAGAATGGGAAAGAATTCCACCTGAAAAGCTTCAAAAATTGCTCTCCTCAGTTCCCAAACGTTTACTGAGTGTTGTTAAAAGGAAAGGCCATGTAACACAGTGGTAAAAATGCCACTGTGACAACTTTTTTTGCAATGTGTTGCTGCCATTAAAGTTAATGATTATTTCCACAAAAAAAAAAGTTTTTTTTCAGTTCGAACATTAAATATCTTGTCTTTGCAGTCTGTTCAACGTTTCAACTGAGGTTTTTGGTATTAATGTTAAACCTAACTCTGAGTTGTTCAAGTCCTTAATTGTTTCAAGTTCCATAAAATGCTGATTTTTGAATGTTGTGTGTGCTCTTCCCAGGTGAACCAGGCGGCCGCCCGGGCCACCATTTCTTGTATTGATTATTAGCTCGGCTATTGGCTCATTTAGCTGCAATGTAAGCTATTATAAATGAATGAATGGATGCTGTTTCCGATTATCTGGATGCAATCAGAAAATATGTCCAGCCACGACAAAGAAGATGGCACTGTGTTCACCTGAGCTGCGCCGTGAAGAAAAATTGAAACATTTTTAGGATATGATTGTAATATGAAATATGGAATATAATTGTAATATTTCTATTATCATTAGATATTAAAATCTTTCAACGACATTGAATTGAACCACTACAAGAAATCTTTCTTTCATCGTGCTTAAGTAAAAGTATAGAATATTTATTATTATTTACCTTACAACCAGTTACTTTACCAAAGGTTTTAATCGGCTGTAGTAATGATGGGATCAACTCTGTCAGTTTGGACAACATTAGTACAATATCGTCAGCGTCGAGAACAATTCTATATTTCCTGATTCCCACTCAAGCCTTTATTCCCCTCTGGGGTTAATAAAGTATTTCTGATTCTGAATTGTTCACTTTATTGCTATTGCGAGAGGCTCTGTTGCCCAACCAAATAATGGAGAGAGGATACCCCTTCATGACGGCCTTTTTGAATAATTATAGGTCTTAAAATGTTTCGATTGTTGCCTTGAGTTACCAGATCCAAATCTTTCCAACACTTTAAAAAGATCATGCATATTCAGTTGAATATGCTACAAAGACAACATATTTGATGTTCAAACTCATAAACATTTTTTTTGTTGCAAATAATCATTAACTTTAGAATTTGATGCCAGCAACACGTGACAAAGAAGTTGGCAAAGGTGGCAATAAATACTGATAAAGTTGAGGAATGCTCATCAAACACTTATTTGGAACATCCCACAGGTGAACAGGCAAATTGGGAACAGGTGGGTGCCATGATTGGGTATAAAAGTAGATTCCATGAAATGCTCAGTCATTCACAAACAAGGATGGGGCGAGGGTCACCACTTTGTCAACAAATGCGTGAGCAAATTGTTGAACAGTTTAAGAAAAACCTTTCTCAACCAGCTATTGCAAGGAATTTAGGGATTTCACCATCTACGGTCCGTAATATCATCAAAGGGTTCAGAGAATCTGGAGAAATCACTGCACGTAAGCAGCTAAGCCCGTGACCTTCGATCCCTCAGGCTGTACTGCATCAACAAGCGACATCAGTGTGTAAAGGATATCACCACCTGGGCTCAGGAACACTTCAGAAACCCACTGTCAGTAACTACAGTTGGTCGCTACATCTGTAAGTGCAAGTTAAAACTCTCCTATGCAAGGCGAAAACCGTTTATCAACAGCACCCAGAAACGCCGTCGGTTTCGCTGGGCCTGAGCTCATCTAAGTTGGACTGATACAAAGTGGAAAAGTGTTCTGTGGTTTGACGAGTCCACATTTCAAATTGTTTTTGGAAACTGTGGACGTTGTGTCCTCCGGACCAAAGAGGAAAAGAACCATCCGGATTGTTCTAGACGCAAAGTTGAAAAGCCAGCATCTGTGATGGTGTGGGGGTGTATTAGTGCCCAAGACATGGGTAACTTACACATCTGTGAAGGCACCATTAATGCTGAAAGGTACGTACAGGTTTTGGAGCAACATATGTTGCCATCCAAGCAACGTTACCATGGACGCCCCTGCTTATTTCAGCAAGACAATGCCAAGCCACGTGTTACATCAACGTGGCTTCATAGTAAAAGAGTGCGGATACTAGACTGGCCTGCCTGTAGTCCAGACCTGTCTCCCATTGAAAATGTGTGGCGCATTATGAAGCCTAAAATAGCACAACGGAGACCCCCGGACTGTTGAACAACTTAAGCTGTACTTTAAGCAAGAATGGGAAAGAATTCCACCTGAGAAGCTTCAAAAATGTGTCTCCTCAGTTCTCAAACATTTACTGAGTGTTGTTAAAAGGAAAGGCCATGTAACACAGTGGTGAACATGCCCTTTCCCAACTACTTTGGCACGTGTTGCAGCCATGAAATTCTAAGTTAATTATTATTTGCAAAAAAAAAATAAAGTTTATGAGTTTGAACATCAAATATCTTGTCTTTGTAGTGCATTCAATTGAATATGGGTTGAAAAGGATTTGCAAATCATTGTATTCCAAAAATATGGTGCTGCCCATATTTTTGGGCCAACAAAAAGGATTTAAAAAATGCCAAGTTACCTGCGTGAAGAGCTTCAACACTGGTGCATTGGCGTCTTTGACAAATTTGGGTATGCTGTCCACAAGGAACAACCTTCCGGCGTCTACACTGCTGCTTATCATAGGACAAACAAATAGGGTATTTTTTATAATGTTATATGTATCGCTATGACGTACTTACCTTTGGCCGTCTACGTAGAAAGGCAGAGTCGTGACGGCGTAGGTGACATCGCCATCTAGTGGTGACTCTTTGTCTTGGAAATAAAGGTGCTCCTGTGTCAAAAGTACCACATCTGTCTCTTTGACCACGAGACACCGCCTGGTACCTGGAACCTCTTTAGGTGGCTGTTGAGGTTTGCTCTCAATGTGTAGTACGATCACCTGCACGACATCGGATAAAGGCGGAATGTTACGAGAAAAAGTATACTTTGAAATTGTAACTTGATGAAAAAGTTCAACAGGAATTGAGTCATACTACTACGGAAGAAATGTTGTAAGGTTACAATAATGGAGGTGGAATATTCAAACATATAATAAAATAATAATGACATTAAAAAAAATGTTTGTGAACATCAAGTTGTATTGTTATGAAAAAAGTAGTATTGCATGACATAATTTTGAAAATTTTTTTTCGAAGAGCATCCATCCATCCATCCATCTTCTTCCGCTTATCGGAGGTCGGGTCGCGGGGGCAGCAGCCTAAGCAGCCTAAGCAGGGAAGCCCAGACTTCCCTCTCCCCAGCCACTTCGTCCAGCTCCTCCCGGGGGATCCCGAGGCGTTCCCAGGCCAGCCGGGAGAGATTGTCTTCCCAACGTGTCCTGGGTCTTCCCCGTGGCCTCCTACCGGTCGGACGTGCACGAAACACCTCCCTAGGGAGGCGTTCGGGTGACATCCTGACCAGATGCCCGAACCACCTCATCTGGCTCCTCTCCATGTGGAGAAACAGCGGCTTTACTTTGAGCTCCTCCCGGATGACAGAGCTACTCACCCTATCTCTAAGGGAGAGCCCCGCCACCCGGCAGAGGAAACTCATTTCGGCCGCTTGTACCCGTGATCTTGTCCTTTCGGTCATAACCCAAAGCTCATGACCATAGGTGAGGGTGGGAACGTAGATCGACCGGTAAATTGAGAGCTTTGCCTTCCGGCTCAGCTCCTTCTTCACCACAACGGATCGATACAGCGTCCGCATTACTGAATATGCCGCACCGATCCGCCTGTCGATCTCACGATCCACTCTTCCCTCACTCGTGAACAAGACTCCGAGGTACTTGAACTCCTCCACTTGGGGCAAGATCTCCTCCCCAACCCGAAGATGGCACTTCTCCCTTTTCCGGGCGAGAACCATGGACTCGGACATGGGGGTGCTGATTCCCATCCCAGTCGCTTCACACTCGGCTGCAAACTGATCCAGTGAGAGCTGAAGATCTTGGCCAGATGAAGCCATCAGGACCACATCATCGGCAAAAAGCAGAGACCTAATCCTGCAGCCACCAAACAAGACTGCTCAATAATTTTATTGTGACTGTTCCCACAGAATACCGTATTTTTCGGATCATATTGCGCACCGGATTATAGGGCACACTGGCGATGAGCGGGTGTATTCAGGTCTTTTTTCATACAAAAGGCGCATTAAAGGGTCATATTATGATTTTTTTGTCAATTTAAAACACTATCTTATGGTCTAAATAACATGTTTTGGTGATTATTTGGTGAAAGTGTTGCATACGGTAGATTATGTTTTACAGATCATCTTTAAGTAGCTTTCTGAGCATCTCTTCAGGAATCGCCGTTTTGTGGGCGGTCTTACAACGGCATTGGCACAACATGTCAACAACATCTATACATCATCATCATCATAGAGTTCACCAAGAAAAAAGACAAAGTGCCATTACTGAGACAGAAAAGCAGAGTAAAAAGGAACTATAGGCGTAGGAACCTTTCATTTAGAAAGCACTACACAGCACTGTGTCACTGGCCCAACCCTTCACTCACCAGGAACGTTGTCATGAATATACTACAACATCTTTTACTGGGATAGTTTTATTGATGTAACTTCCTGTGAGGAAGGGTGGGATTAAAAGAGCTGAGCATTGATTCAAAGTTTTTGGACTGTTTGGCACTTTCTTAAACTCGACTAAAACCCTTGTCACGTGGGGGTCGCATCTTACTGCGGGGTTCGTTCTCTCGGGATGCAGACGGACCACTCCGGACGAAGTCGGGGGCGTGGGCGGGGCGGGGGTGTGGTTGGGGGAGGGGCGTGGTTGGGGGCGTGGTTAAGAGGGGAGGAGTATATTTACAGCTAGAATTCACCAACTCGAGTATTTCATATATATATATATATATATATATATACATATATATATATATTTATGAAATACTTGACTTTCAGTGAATTCTAGCTATATATATATATATATATATATATATATATATATATATATATATATATATATATATATATATATATATATATATATATTTGTTTTATTATACATATAAATAAAATAAATACTTGAATTTCAGTGTTCCGGAGGCTATCCAGTAGATGGCAGTATTGTCCTGTTTAAGAGTGTCACAATATTGCTGTTTACGGCAGACAAACTGCTTTACGGTAGACGAAAACGTGACTGCTGTTGTTGTGTGTTGTTACCGCGCTGGGAGGACGTTAATGAAACTGCCTAACAATAAACCCACATAAGAAACCAAGAACTCGCCCTCGATCATTCTACAGTTATAACGTGATTGGGCAGGCACGCTGTTTATATCGTGGGAAAGCGGACCTGAAAACAGACTGTCGCCGCTGTCCCCACTCAGGTCCGCATTGACTTCAGACCTGTAGCCCTGACGTCCCAGGTCATGAAGGTCCTCGAGAGACTTGTGCTGGATCAGCTGAGGCCACTGGTGGCTCCTTCCCTGGATCCTCTACAGTTTGCATATCAGCCCCATGTAGGAGTGGACGATGCTGTTATCTACCTGCTGCATCATGCTCACTCTCACCTGGATGGTGGGAAGGGCACTGTGAGGATCATGTTTTTTGATTTCTCCAGTGCCTTTAACACCATTCAGCCAATTCTGATGAGTGACAAGTTGCTCAGGATGGGTGTCAGTTCATCCATTGTCTCCTGGATCACTGATTACTTGTCTGACAGGCCCCAGTTTGTGCGACTGGGGAGCTCCGTGTCGGATACTGTGGTCAGTGGTGTAGGTGCTCCACAGGGGACCGTCCTGTCTCCTTTCCTGTTCACCCTGTACACCTCAGACTTCCAGTATAGTTCCAGGTCCTGCCACCTGCAGAAATACTCTGACGACTCTGCTGTGGTCGGGTGTATCGGAGAGGGACGGGAATTGGAGTACAGGACACTGATCGCTGACTTTGTGGAGTGGTCTCAGGCAAACCATCTGGTCCTTAATGTGGACAAGACCAAGGAGCTGGTCATCGACTTCAGGAAGAGAGTGACCCCGGTGGAGCCCATCAAGATCCAGGGCCGGGAGGTGGCAGTAGTGGAGCAGTACAAGTACCTGGGAGTCCACTTGAACAGCAGTCTGGACTGGAAGGACAACTGCAAAGCTGTTTACAAGAAGGGCATGAGCAGACTCTTTTTCCTGAGGAAGCTTAGGTCATTCAATGTGTGCAGCAAGCTGTTGGAGATATTTTATCAGTCTGTTGTGGCCAGTGCACTGTACTTTGCAGTGGTTTGTTGGGGGAGCAGCACTAGCAAAAGGGACTCAAACCGGATTGATAATCTGATCCGGAAAGCCGGCCAAACTATTGGCACGCAATTGGAGGCGTTTGTGTCAGTGAGGGACAGGAGGTCACTGGACAAACTGCTGGCCATCATGGACAATCCTGCCCATCCACTCCACCTGACAATTAAGGGACAGCGGAGTTCATACTCCAACAGGCTCCTTCAACTTCCTTCCCGCACTGTGCGATTCAAGAACTCCTTCATTCCACACTCCATCCAGCTGTATAATCACTCGCCATACAGCAATAGATGACATCTGCCTATTACCTGACACCTGACATGTTAGCTACTTCTCTTTGTTTATAATGTCTGTTTTCTATTTCCTGCTGGACCTACTCTCCATTTTATGCTGCTGCTGTCATATAGACTGTATATACTGTAATATTGTACATGGTCATTGGTTTATATTGTATATATGTTATAGACATAATATAATATATCTGTATATAAATTACTCTGTACACATATTATGTATATATTCGTATATATGTTAGATTTTTTTTTATAGCTATATTAGTCTATTTATACCTGCATTGTCCTTTCCATCATTGTAACTGAGCTACTGTGTTGAACAATTTCCCTTGTGGATCATTAAAGTTTGTCTAAGTCTAAGTCTAAGTCTATTGAGCTGGAGGGGGCGTCGCCTCCAGCTCCGGCTGAATTCCGGGAGTTTATCGGGAGAACATTTCTTCCAGGAAGTTATCGGGAGAGGCGCTGAATTCCGGGAGTCTCCCGGTAAAACCGGGAGGGTTGGCAAGTATGCATATGTTTGTCCTCAAAAGATTAATGATCCTTTTCCCAAAATTACACTACTGTACTACAACTTAAAACAACTTTTTCTTTTCATGTATTTCTCATTTATTATTAACTTTTTCTTGTTTTTTATTCAACTCTCTATTGTATTCTCAGAACTACAATTTCCTTTTTCATAATACTTTTCTCAGTATTCGTATATTTACAGGTCTTTTAAACGTGTTAAACATATCAGCTCAGTGATTAAAGCAAGCTTTTCCAGTTCGGAAGTCTTGCTAAGGTGAAACAAAATGTTTTTCAAAGGGTTTTGAATATGCTTCTGTTTCTCATGCATAACTATTACAATTCTTTTTATTTTGCCCTTGACCAGTCCCCTATGCATGGACTAAAACTGGTGCAAAATGCAGCTCATTGTCTGTGCTACAATCACATCGTCCCTGTGCTTGCATTAGTCCTCCGATTTCAGTATCAGGACCAGTCTCATTTATGTTTCCCTAGGATTAGAAAAAAAAACTAAATTTGCAGGCCTAAACTATGGAACTCGCACCTTCTGCAAATTCCAACGTCTACATCTGTGTAGTCTTTCAAGTCAGCATTTTTTGATTTTTTAAATCAGCCCATTTTTATGAACTGGTGTTAAAATTGTCATTCTATTATCTTATCATTGCAATTTTTCTCCATGAATTTCCGACACATTTCCTGTTTCTCCTTATTCGTGCTTAGCATTTTCGACTGCCATACATACCTGAGGTTCTGACAAGTTTGGGGGATCCTGGATATCGGATAGGACCACCTCAAACGAGTCATCGAACATCTCATTTCCTGTGTGTCGGTAATAAATCATGGACTGAGAGAGGTCCCTCTGGAGAAATTTGCTGACATTATAACCTGGATAATATCAACAGAGAAAATTAAAGTCACTCAATAGGTATCCATTTTTTCCTTTATTTTGTTCATATTTTTCATATGATCTGGTATCATAATATCATGAAACATTCAATTTTTAGGGAGTTCTTAAGAAAATAAAAGTACAATTGTGGGGCAAATACCATATATTGAGAAAAATGTTGAGAAAAATATTGTGAAAAATTTGTGAAAAATATTGTGAAAAATATTGTGAAAAATATTGTGAAAAACAAAGTTGGAATAGTAAAAGATGTTGAAGTGTATTTCTGGTCTTGTCACCCTCTCCCGGGCAGGAGGGCGACACGGCAGTGCGGCTGGATCAAAAGAGACGTCGGGGACGCTTAGCTGAACAAAAAGTTGCTTTATTACAAGCGAGTGTCATTAAACAGGTCTGCAGTACCTGGAGGGACTCCGGTCAAAAAATGAAGGACTCCTAACTTGGAAGAGCCGAACCATCAGTTATATATTCCTTATTTCTCTGTCTGAGTGTGTGCTAAGTCAGGACAGGACAAACCTGACCATATAAGGAGATGTTCGTGTGTAGTGACTAGGGATGATGTTTGATAAGAAATTATCGAGTTCGAGCCCATTATCGAATCCTCTTATCGAACTGATTCCTTATCGATTCTCTTATCGAATCCAGATAGGTTGTTGTATATGGAAAAAAACACAATATTTGGTTTAACAAAAGCTCACTTTTATTTTATAAGAAAAAAATTTAATAAAATAAATAAATAAATATTGACTGTTACCCCCCTAAAATAATAAAATCAATAAATATTGACTGTTGTTGCCCAAAGTATATGGGGCGGCGTGGCGAAGTTGGTAGAGTGGCCGTGCCAGCAATCGGAGGGTTGCTGGTTACTGGGGTTCAATCCCCACCTTCTACCATCCTAGTCACGTCCGTTGTGTCCTTGGGCAAGACACTTCACCCTTGCTCCTGATGGCTGCTGGTTAGCGCCTTGCATGGCAGCTCCCGCCATCAGTGTGTGAATGTGTGTGTGAATGGGTGAATGTGGAAATACTGTCAAAGCGCTTTGAGTACCTTGAAGGTAGAAAAGCGCTATACAAGTATAACCCATTTATCATTATCATTTATATTAAGTGGAATTTTTCAGAAAAACAAATATATACAGTGACACAAAAACAACCTGTCTCTGTGATCACTGTAGGTGTATAAATAATAATATAGTGTTAAATAAAATCAGTCCCTTGGGCACAAAACTGAAAATAATACAGCTCTCCAAAAAGTGCACTTCTGCTGCTATTGGAACATACTAACTACACACACAGTTGTTGATCTTGCTTTGTCTTTTCCTATCTTTACTTTTGTCTTGCACTGGACTGTTTTTTTGGTTTTTTTTTAAACTGAAATACACACAATGACAAATGTATAAGCTATGTGGTTGAATTAACATACTGAAATGTAACACACAATATGTAAATATTAGCTTCACACAAATGTACAGTACTATCATCAAACAAAGACTTCTGAGTGTTGAAACTATTTCGATGGTGGAAATACGTGACTGGCAGCCATTTTAAGTCCTCAAAACATCCATTGAAACACTGCACAAAAATCGTTTTCAATAAACATCTTACTATCAAATTTACCACTTTCCACCTTAATATTGAGTTACATAAACAAGTTAAACAGTTTACGACAGACTTATCTTTTCCAAGGCTTGTAAGAGCTAACACAACTTGTCTACTTCTCAATTGTCTCATGAACTGGACTAACATCGTCAACCCGCAAGTGCCCAAACTATTGACGCGTACTATTTTCATATCGCCACAAGGTGTCAGTAAGAGTCTACAATCAAATGGGCATAACATTGCCCAATTCGTCCCCAGGGATTCAAATAAAGAACCAACTCTTTTGCTTAACTATAGTGGCCTCAATAACGGGAACCGGTTCTCAAAAAGGGATTTGAGTCCATGGAATCGGTTATTTTCTTATCGAACAACCGGGAGAATCGGTTTCGAACATCATCCCTAATAGTGACTGGGAAGACAACAGATGTATACCATAACTTGTAGGTTGACGTTTAAGATAAACATGGAATCTCTATAACTTTTGCATTCCGAAGCCAGGTTTTATTGCCTCTTCTCGTGAGAGAGCTAATTCCAGACCACATGCGAATGTTCAACTAAGGCTCATTCACAAGCATTATTTACTTGAACCTGGTGGTTCGCTTTCTCCAAGTTCAATATAAACATTCACCATATCTAGAACATAATATGAGTTAATTAATTCACTTCAACATCTTTCCTAGTAATATTTTTAGTGTAGTTAAATTTTTGCCTGACCTGTTAGCCCTGGTCCTGGAATCTTCATGATCTCCCCCGCCTGTGGGTGCGCGGTTATATTAAAAAGGATGTAGTCATCGCTGGAGTCCATATCGGACGCTTGAATGAAGGAGCCTTTCAGCAGGAGAATCTGACCCTGCAACGCCTCCAGCAGGACGTTGGCCACAAGGAACGGAGGGCTGTCGTCCTTCGGGAGAATCTTAACAGGAAACTTGTGACGGGTGTGGTGATGGCCATCAGTGATGCGGAACACAATGAAATCACTGGTGGAGTCGCTGTCGTCGTGGTTATAGCAAACGACGCCGGCTTTTATGTCACTGACGGTAAACATGAAGCCCTTTCTGCCTACAGAGAGAAGAGAGGCCTTTATTAGTACCGCAATGGGGAAATTCAGGATTCAAGCCGAGTTTGAAGTGACTGGGATGAGAATCAGCACCTCCAAGTCCGAGTCCATGGTTCTCGCCCGGAAAAGGGCGGAGTGCCATCTCCGGGTTGGGGAGAAGACCTTGCCCCATGTGGAGGAGTTCAAATACCTCGGAGTCTTGTTCACGAGTGGGGGAAGAGTGGATCGTGAGATCGACATGCGGATCGATGCGGCATCTTCAGTAATGCGGACCCTGTATCGATCCGTTGTGGTGAAGAAGGAACTGAGCCAGAAGGCAAATCTCTCAATTTACAGGTCGATCTACGTTCCCATCCTCACCTATGGTCATGAGCTCTGGGTTATGACCGAAAGGACAAGATCACGGGTACAAGCGGCCGAAATGTGTTTCCTCTGTCGGGTGGCGGGGCTCTCCCTTAAAGATAGGGTGAGAAGCTCTGCCATTAAAGGGAGGAGCTCAAAGTAAAGCCGCTGCTCCTCCACATCGAGAGGAACCAGATGAGGTGGTTCGGGCATCTGGTCAGGATGCCACCCGAACGCCTCCCTAGGGAGGTGTTTAGGGCACGTACGACCGGTAGGAGGCCACGGGGAAGACCCAGGACACGTTGGGAAGACTATGTCTCCCGGCTGGCCTGGGAACGTCTCGGGATCCCTCGGGAAGAGCTGGACAAAGTGGCTGGGGAGAGGGAAGTCTGTGCTTCCCTACTTAGGCTGCTGGCCCCCACGACTCGACCTCAGATAAGTGGAAGAAGATGGATGGATGGATGGATATCAACAAAGTCACTAACTTGACTTCCTTTAAATGGGTCTCATAAATAAAGGAAGTAATGTACTAAAAGCTAACAAATCCACAGCTTTCATGGTCTGAGTCGCCGTGATGCAGAGCTGGATTTGTTGCAAACAGAACATTTTGGGAGCCAATGTTGCGAGCTGGCTTCTCAACACAGGAGCATACGAGTTTATGAACGCCCTCCGCCTAATTACAATCATTTGCATCTGTATTTCTTAGAATCTTTCTTAAATTGGAAATTAATCCAAGGGCCGGGTTACTCAACAAAGCCTCGGGTCGTATATGGTCTGCGGGCCGTCAGTTGCCCATGTCTGTGCCAGAGGTACAGAGTCTACTGTTAGGTTACAGATTAAGCTGCTCTCTGGGTTCCTTCCAGACAAGGTGCTGTAGTGTGTCAACTGATCCCAGACCTGAATCTAACGAAGCACCTCTTAGAAATAGAAACAATGTAAAGTTGCATCTACTCCACCATAGGAGCTCATTCTGATCCATCTTTGGAGGGACTAATACCTCAAGGAGGCCATCCGTAGCCCAATTAGGAGCATATCCCAGACTTGGTGTGAGTGCATAAAATATACACACTCGTGAGCTGTATTATGATTAAATTCAACAAAGTCTGGGATGTGTCACTGGAAAAAAGACCAATAGAGTCCAACAACATCGTCTAATTTCCAACAATGCCGTGTACCCAATGCAATCTTACCTCGAACAGTCAGCCTCCCATGTAGAAGGCCGCCCACCACAATGATACGGACAGCGTCTATGTTGTCATTGTCCACAATCTGCAGCTGCTCCCACGTTATCCGGCGAGACTGACCCTCCAACAGGCTGAGACCTGCAAGAGTTATTGTACATTATTTTCAAAATGTTATGAGATCAAAGTAATAACAATATAAAAATGTGATATAGTTTCTTACGAAAATTTGGAAAAATACAATGACAAAACATTTTGTAGAGTTTAGGGAATAAAGTCATAACACAGCTTTTGGGGTGGGGGGGGGGGAATCCAGGGTTAGTGTTCGATTTTAAATTAAGTCAACATACAGGTCCGTATTTTCCGGACTATAAGGCGCACTTAAAATCTTTTTGTTTTCTCAAAACTCGACAGTGCACCTAACCTCAAAGCTATTTTATGTGGTACATGGTGTAATAATAAGTGTGACCAGTAGATGGCAGTCACACATAAGAGATACGTGTAGACTGCAATATGACTCAAGTAAACAACATCAACATTTTATATGTTCCATTGAAGATATAGAACATTACACACGGCGCTCAAAAATCTATCAAAATGTTTTAGTACGACTTTGGTAAGCTATGAAGCCGCACCGCTTGATGGATTGTACTGTGCTTCAACATATGAATATTATTATGGTGTGTCTATAAGGTAAGACATATTATCTGCCGTTTTGTTTCACAATATTATACAAAAGCAACTTTTCTTACCTTCTGGTACCTGCTGATCTGTATTTGGGATCTGCATAAGTCCTGAAAATGTGCACGCATCCGCCTTTGTAGTCAGTGGCGACACCGTAGTCGATAAGCTTCTTATTTTTCTCTGTCTTCTTGTTATGGGACATTCATCCTCCGGTGTTGCCATTTCTAATATAAAGTAGTGTAAAGTTCTTACTTATATCTGTCAGTAAACTCGCCATGAAAGCACTAAAACATACCGGTGTAGTGAGTTTACATTATTCACCCAATAGTTATTAGAGAGTTCTGGTCGGACGGTTTTTCACGGATGCTGCTCCGTTATGGATTTAAGTAAAGTCTGAATGTCATCAAAACAGTTAGCTCCATCTTTCGACACTTCTTCCACTCCCGTCCTTGCACGCTGCACCGCTACAACAAAGATGACGGGGAGAAGACGTTGCCGAAGGTGAGCCACGTAAATAAGACCGCCCACAAAACTGCGTATCCTGAAGCGACTGTCAGAAAGCGGCTTGAAGATGATCTGTAAAACATCATCTATGCAACATTTTAACCAAAGAACCACCATTACATGTTATGTAGACCACAAGGTAGTGTTTTACATTTAGAATAAAAATATTAATAACATGACTTCTTTAATGTGCCCTATAATCTGGTGCGCCTTATATATGAAAAAAGATAGAAAATAGACCATTCACCGACAGTGCGCCTTATAATCCGGTGCGCCCTATGATCCGTAAAATACGGTATCTATTTTTGTTGCAAAATTTGAACAAAGTTATCAAAATTCCCTTTTTTGGTGGAAATGTGCATTTTTATTTTTTTTGAGAATATCATTTTGGTTGTTAAAAAGGATTTCATTGCAACCCACATGAAAAGCTCCACAAAAAAAACATTCAGTTACTAAAAACAAAAAAACATTGAGATATCTGTTTTTGCGCATGATCTCTTTATATATTATTTTCTAATATGAGGGAGAGTGTGAACAGCACGCCTGCAGGAGCAAAGATCACCGCCTCTGTCCATGGTGCTGAAGACAGAGCACCATCAGACAGGGTGCTGTGCAGGGCTGACGGCGAGACACAGCTGGCAGGTGATTAGATTTCCCAGGTGGTACGAGTTGTCTAATCATCTGTTGTCTTTAACAGTAAGCGGCCGGGAGCAGAGAGAGAGAGAGGATACGGACGTGACTGAAAAGTAACGTTCTGGGGGAGAGCAACTTTGTTGAAACAATTTGAGTATTAAAACCTTTGTTAACAACTGCACACTTGGCTCTTGTGCCGTGTCTTCAGTGGAACTGCTAGGAATCGACTTCCACATATGCATTTGGCATACGCCCCTGGGACTAATGTGCAATGTTTTTTTGTGTAAGATACACAATTCCACTTGCTCCTTCATATTTGTTTTTCTAATAATAATAATAATGGATTAGATTTTATATCGCGCTTTTCTATTATTAGATACTCAAAGCGCTCACAGAGAAGTGGGAACCCATCATTCATTCACACCTGGTGGTGGTAAGCTACATTTGTAGCCACAGCTGCCCTGGGGTAGACTGACGGAAGCGAGGCTGCCAGTTTGCGCCTACGGCCCCTCCGACCACCACTTATCATTCATTCATCATTCATTCACCAGTGTGAGTGGCACCGGGGGCAAGGGTGAAGTGTCCTGCCCAAGGACACAAAGGCAGCGATTTGGATGTCAAGAGGCGGGGAGCGAACCTGCAACCCTCAGGTTTCTGGCACGGCCGCTCTACCCACTACTGTCCACCAAACTGTACTGTCCACCATGGGTGCCCGAGCTTTCAGCCGCTCTGCCCCACATCTTTGGAACTCTTTGCCACCAGACCTTCGAAACTTGGACTCAATATCCCTCTTCAAATTAAGACTCAAAACACACCTATTCCTGACTGCTTATTCATCATAATCATATTTTCTTCTCTATCTTTGTTGTTGTTATTATTGTTGTTTTCATCCAATTTGATTTTATTGTTTCGATCTTGTACGGTGTCCTCGAGTGCCCAGAAAGGCGCCTTATAAATACAATTATTATTATTACTACGCCATACCGCCCCGGTATGGCGGTTTTAGTATTTTTATTTGAAACTGTGTGCTTATCCCATCTGTATGTATAGTGCGTGAACATTTTATATTGTTGTACTTTTTAACTATGTTGCACTTTATGATATACCAGGTACAAAACCCAAAACAAGTGAAGTTGGCACGTTGTGTAATTCATAAATAAAAACAGAATACAATGATTTGCGAATCCTTTTCAACACACCGATGTCGCTTTTTGATGCAGTACCGGCTGTCACGGGCATTGCCGCTTACCTGCAGTGATTTCTCCAGGTTTTTCTGAACCTTTTGATGATATTACGGACCTTAGATGGTGAAATCCCTAAATTTCCTTGCAATAGCTCATTGAGTAATGTTGTTTTTAAACTGTTGGACAATTTTTTTGTTACAGATGTAGCGACAAACTGTAGTTACTGACAGTGGTTTTCTGAAGTGTTCCTGAGCCCATGTGGTGATATCCTTTACACACTGATGTCGCTTTTTGATGCAGTACCGCCTGAGGGATCGAAAGTCACGGGCATTCAATGTTGGTTTTCAGCCTTGCTGCTTACATGCGGTGATTTCTCCAGATTCTTTTAACCTTCTGATGATATTACGGACCGTAAATGGTGAAATCCCTAAATTCCTTGCAATCGCTGGTTGAGAAATGTTGTTCTTAAACTATTTGCTCACATATTTGTTCACAAAGTGTTGACCCTCGCCTCATCCTTGTTTGTGAATGACTGAGCATTTCATGGAAGCTGCTTTTATACCCAATCATGGCACCCACCTGTTCCCAGTTAGCCTGTTCACCTGTAGGATGTTCCAAATAAGTGTTTGATGAGCATTCCTCAACTTTCTCAGTCTTTTTTTGCCACTTCTGCCAGCTTTTTTGAAACATGTTGCAGGCATCAAATTCCAAATGAGCTAATGTTTGAAAAAACATAACAAAGTTTCTCAGTTCGAACTTTAAGTATCTTGTCTTTGCGGTCTATTCAACTGAATATAGGTTGAAAATAATTTGCAAATCATTGTATTTTGTTTTTATTTACCATTTACACAACGTGCCAACTTCACTGGTTTTGGGTTTTTCTTTTATGAACCCCGCACAATAATTACAGTGTGCTTGAACGATAAGTTTATACATAAATAGCCAGTAAAAAACTTGAACCTTGAAGTTTTGTAGGGATCAACAAAAAATATATTTGTCTTTGTGGCACTGTTATGCATTATATTCTTTTTAGTATTCTATTTATATCATTTCTATTTAGGACTTTTTTCCCCAAAAAATATTGTCACTTGGATGTGAAATCGAATAACACAAAAACTGCCAATACCCATGTTCCAAGAGACTTTCGGCGCATTGGTGTCGGCGGTCCGCACAGACACGTGAACCTTTATCGGTGGGCTCCTCTCGAAGAAAAAATCATGAACTTCAATTTCCATCTGTACGGGAAAATGCATGACATTAGATATGTATCGCTTTCACAATTTAGTTTTACAGTGTTTTCTGTAGATTTTGTGAAGACCTCGTAGTTCCTATGCCGGCTATGCGAGGAGTTCGGGGGCTGATAGCCGATGAGCATGTCACTCAGATCCAACCCCGTGAAGGAGTTGATCGGACGAGTGTGGTCCGACAGGTGAGCGATGAAACCGCCCGTTGGCGAAAGCTCAGTGATGTTGAAAATCAAACGCTCCTTCTGCGTTTCATCGTCGTGGGCATCCAACGTGGTTGTAGACAACGGGGTGAGGACAAACTGGTCCACCTCCAGGATGAATGTTGGCATGAACGACGCTGCCGGGGGTCGGTTAGCCAACGCGCCATTAATCCGAACTGGAATCCAGATCTGTTCGGACTTTAGAGGGGAGAAAAAAACAACGTCATGTTTTTTATTCATATAATTATGTGAAGTCGGCACGTTGTGTAGATGGTAAATAAAAACAGAATACAATGATTTGCAAATCCTTTTCAACCTATAGTCAATTGAATAGACTGCAAAGACAAGTTATTTAATGTTCGAACTGGAAAACTTTGTTATTTTTTGCAAATATTAGCTCATTTGGAATTTGATGCCTTCAACATGTTTCAAAGAAAGCTGGCACAAGTGGCAAAAAAGACTGATAAAGTTGAGGAATGCTCATCAAACACTTATTTGGAACATCCCACAGGTGAACAGGCTAACTGGGAACAGGTGGGTGCCATGATATAAAATCAGCTTCCATTAGATGCTCAGTCATTCACAAACAAGGATGGGGCGAGGGTCACCACTTTGTCAACAAATGCGTGAGCAAATTGTTGAACAGTTTAAGAACATTTCTCAACGAGCTATTGCAAGGAATTTAGGGATTTCACTCCCTACGGTCCGTAATATCATCAAAAGGTTCAGAGAATCTGGAGAAATCACTGCACGTAACTTTGAATGCCTGTGACCTTCGATCCCTCAGGCGGTACTGCATCAAAAAGCGACATCAGTGTGTAAAGGATATCACCACATGGGCTCAGGAACACTTCAGAAAACCACTGTCAGTAACTACAGTCGGTTGCTACATCTTTAAGTGCAAGTTAAAACTCGACTATGCAAAGCGAAGTCCATTTATCAACAACACCCAGAAAAGCCGCCGGTTTCGCTGGGCCCGAGCTCATCTAAGATGGACTGATGCAAAGTGGAAAAGTGTTCTGTGGTCTGGCGATTCCACATTTCAAATTGTTTATGGAAACTGTGGACGTCGTGTCCTCCGGACCAAAGAGGAAAAGAACCATCCGGACTGTTATAGGCGCAAAGTTCAAAAGCCAGGATCTGTGATGGTATGGGGGTGTATTAGTGCCCATGGCATGGGTAACTTACACATCTGTGAAGGCACCATTAATGCTGAAAGGTACATACAGGTTTTGGAGCAACATATGTTGCCATCCAAGCAACATATTTTAATGGACGCCCCTGCTTATTTCAGCAAGACAATGCCAAACCACATTCTGCACGTGTTCCAACAACAAGGCTTCGTAATAAAAGAGTGCGGGTACCAGACTGGCCTGCTTGTATGCGAAATAATTCCACCTAAAAGCTTCAAAAATTGGTCTCCTCAGTTCCCAAACGTTTACTGAGTGTTGTTAAAAGGAAAGGCCATGTAACACAGTGGTAAAAATGCCCCTGTGACAACTTTTTTGCAATGTGTTGCTGCCATTAAATTCTAAGTTAATGGTTATTTGCAAAACAAAATTATGTTTCTCAGTTTGAACATTAAATATCTTGTCTTTGCAGTCTATTCAATTGAATATAAGTTGAAAAAGATTTGCAAATCATTGTATTCTGTTTTTATTTACCATTTACACAACGTGCCAACTTCACTGGTTTTGGGTTTTTGTAAATACAAATGAAATCCCAACACAAAAAGTTACAATGGAAAAATAGTAAACATTAGGTGTGTCCCAATATGATATATCGGTCCGATATCGGGAAAAAATAACTGTATTGGATGATATTGGCGTGCCTCTAAAATTTCTGATACAAGCCCCAACAAGTGTCGACTTGTACAGCCAGTTAACAGCTAAATGTCTTCCAAAAAGCACACAAGTTTGATCTTTCCTTATATTTTAGAGAAGTATTTCACAAAATGTCAATATTTGATGTTATAGTATGAGCTCGTAGCTACACAACAGCTACACGTACGTAAGAGATGTCCTGAATTGAACAATATTTCAGTTTAAAACACCACATTAGTAAATACAAACAAGTTTTAAAGAATTATAGTTGCATATCCCTTACAGATACAATGTTTCCAAGGCAGAAACTTATTAGAAAATATCCACTAACAAACGTGTATGGATCATTCAACTTCCTGCATCATGCACTGGATTATTATGACCACTGGATGTCCCTAAAACACAAATTAACACCTTTAAATTGGTGTGTTCACACCTATCATTGGTCTCTAAACAATTTTACTTGATCACCCCTTTTCTAACAACAAACTTCACACAGAAATACTCCAGGCCCGGGGATCGAACCCAGGACTTTATTATTGTGAGGCACACGCACTAAACTGTGTCACCCGGCCATAATGCAAATAGTTTTTGTTTTTTTTAATCAAGCAAAGACCCTGCATAAGTGTGTATTGTTTGTGCTACGGTGCCATTTTTTGGATGAGTGTCAGAAAAATTGTATGTAAATTATCAAATATTTTTCCGTTCTGAGTTCCCAGTGAACAGACGAAAGCTGTCTTTGTTGCACCAAGCCAAAGGCTTGGAAAAATCCTCTGTGTACGATGGGAGGAGACGGGAGGGTTTATCTATTGTGATCCAAGACTTGCCCAAGCTCGATCCAGGACCAGTCCAAGCCAGAGGCATCTTTTTCTTTTGTGTTAATGTGACCGAAAACAATGGCTGTTTACATACCCCCCATTCCTTTAGATGCAGCTGTTGTTATGTAAACAGGTAATATCCAAATAAAAGAGGAGACGTGAACCTTTTTTCGTTAGAGCGTGGGTGACACTGTAAGAAGTTACAGGTCGACAAGTTTCTCCTCAATTGAGCCAAATTTAATCCTGTCTCTGTTTATTTCCTTGCTTCTTGTCCGTTTTAATAGATGTCATCGATGTTTGAACCTGACAATGAGTTCACTCACTGCAGATGCTGCAGTGCTACATTGTATTGACTGAGCTTTCAACCGGAAGTACAAGTGTCGCCCCGTCTTCTTGCCGTCCATAACGTTACTACTCGTATGGATTCTTCATTCGTCACTCCAAGCAAAGTTTGTAAGTTTTACAGATTAACTAAAACAAATCTTACTTACTCAACCGTCCCATGTGTGACGTCTGTTGGAGTTTTTCCACGCATATTTGTACGTTTACGAGTGTCTTTGTTAGTATCCCCAGAGACAAGCTACACGGCAAAAGTAGCTTGCTACAACAAAGCTAAAAAAGCATTTTTAGTGAATCTTATTGTAGCCCATGTATCTAGATGCATATCGGATTGCCATTTAAGGTAGAGATGCACACCCTCCATCTTCTTCCACTTATACGAGGTTGGGTCGCGGGGCAGCAGCCTAAGCAGGGAAGCCCAGACTTCCCTCTCCCCAGCCACTTCGTCCAGCTCTTCCCGGGGGATTCCGAGGCGTTCCCAGGCCAGCCGGTAGACATAGTCTTCCCAACGTGTCCTGGGTCTTCCCCGTGGCCTCCTACCGGTCAAACGTGCCCTAAACAGCTCCCAAGGGAGGCGTTCGGGTGGCATCCTGACCAGATGCCCGAACCACCTCATCTGGCTCCTCTCAATGTGGAGGAGCAGCAGCTTTACTTTGAGTTCCCCTGGATGGTAGAGCTTCTCACCCTATCTCTAAGGGAGAGCTCCACCACCCGGCGGAGGAAACTCATTTCGGCCGCTTGTACCCGTGATCTTGTCCTTTCGGTCATAACCCAAAGCTCATGACCGTAGGTGAGGATGGGAACGTAGATCGACCGGTAAATTGAGAGCTTTGCCTTCCGGCTCAGCTCCTTCTTCACCACAACGGATCGATACAGCGTCTGCATTACTGAAGACGCCGCACCGATCCGCCTGTCGATCTCCTGATCCACTCTTCCCTCACTCGTGAACAAGACTCCGAGGTACTTGAACTCCTCCACTTGGGGCAGGGTCTCCTCCCAGAGATGCACACCCCTAATATATACTGTATATACATATACTGACATAAAGCCGTATTAGCAAAAAAGTCAAAATGTTTGCCTTATATATATTTTCGCTCCTTGTGTCCTTGAGGTCAAGCCTGAAGACGACGTAATCTCTGTCAGGAGAAGGAGGGTCCATGTGCTGATATTTCAGCCCCATCACCAAGAAGTCATCGCAGGAAATTTTGAGGAACTCCACAATCTGTACGTTCTCAAGGCAGTTGTCCAAGCCGCATGATGACACGATTTTTAAATGTTCTGGGGAAGAAAAGAAAATACCAACAAGTCTTGTGAGTACTGAGAAAAAATATTGATGTAAGGAGAAGATGAGATTAGTACTATTACAAGAAAAAAGTCAGAGTGTTTGGTGGTGTGTTTGTGCGGGTTTGGATTGGGGCGTGGAGTTTCTTGGTGGGGGGTGATGTTGATGTCTTTTGTTTGCATGTTGGCTTTTGGGCTGACTGGTCTCCATGGATTTGTTGTCGTGTGGTTGTCAGTCCTGGCCTTTCGGTCGTTTTGATTTGATCCGAAGGAGCTGGTTGTCAGAGGTATTGCAACCATTGTTTCTGCTGCCGTTTATCTGTTGTGAAGACGCCCGTGGTTGCTGGGTCTGGTGCAAGGGGGTGGCCGCTGTTGTGGTTTGTGACAGCCCCTGCGCGTGGTGGTTGTCGGGGCTGGGGGACTTGCCGGCTTTGTTTTCGTTTGTTATCGTATTGGTTACTTGTCAGACTCACCAACATCAGCATCAAGGAGGGTGACTCCCTCATTACAGACAAAATGGAGGTAGCTAGCAGACTTAACGCCTTTTTCACCAGCATAGCTGCAACTCTTGTCAACAAGCTGTCCCACCACTCTGGTCGCTTTGGTGTAGAACACATTAAAGCCTTCTACAGAAAGCTAGGAGTATCCAACGATGATTTCAAATTAGAAATGGTCACAGCTGATGAGGTGTTTAAAAAATTGAGCGCGCTCCACCCTAACAAGGCCACCGGCCTTGATAATATTCCCTCCAGATTCCTCAGGGACTCTGCCTCCATCATTGCCCCGATCATCACGCACATAATAAACCTATCAATTACACAAGGCCAAGTACCAAAAGATTTTAAGATAGCAAGAGTAACTCCCCTCTTTAAAAAAGGAAGCAAATTGGAACCCGGCAACTACCGACCTGTTTCTATTCTCAGCTCCATTTCGAAAGTAATGGAGAAAATAGTTTATGAACAGGTCGATAGTTACCTTGCCACTAATAAACTCATGTACAAATTCCAATCCGGCTTCAGAACTAACCACTCCACTGACACATGCCTTCTCTATCTGACCGACCACATCAAACATGAGGTGGACGCGGGCAAATACTGCGGCATGGTCATGCTGGACTTTCAGAAGTCCTTTGACACCGTTAACCACGCTATACTGTTGGATAAGCTCAGAGCAATCGGATTTAACAAAACCTCTTGGAGCTGGATGCAGTCTTACTTGGAGGGGAGGGAGCAGGTGGTAGAGGTGAACGGCACCGTGTTCCCCCCCCCTCTCGGTGAGCTGTGGAGTCCCCCAAGGCAGTATATTGGGACCTTTACTGTTCCTAATATACATAAACGACATGTCATCGGCATGCGACTGTGAATTGTTTTTGTTTGCGGATGACTCTGCCCTGCTGGTATCCGGCAAGGACAAGTCACAGGTGGAGAAAATCCTCAGTGCTGAGCTCTGTAGAACTTGCACCTGGCTCGCTGACAACAAGCTATCCATACACTTGGGTAAAACAGAATCCATCCTGTTTGGGTCCCACATCAAACTTAAGAGAGTCAATCACTTCACCATAAAAGTAGGTGACAGTGTCATCACCAGGAAAGATGAGGTCACCTACCTAGATTCCATTCTAGAGGCTAACCTTTCCTGTGATAAAATGGCAACCAAGGTAATCAAAAAGGTTAACCAACGAACGAGATTTCTCTACAGAATTTCCTCTCTGGTCAACAAAAGCACCTTGAGGATTCTGGCGGGAACTCTCGTTCAACCCTTTTTCGATTATGCATGCACCTCCTGGTACCCTAGCACCTCCAAAACCCTCAAATCTAAACTCCAAACATCTCAGAACAAGCTAGTCAGGTTACTTCTAGACCTCCACCCCAGATCCCACCTCACTCCTACCCACTTCTCTAAAGTGGGCGGGCTCAAGGTGGAGGACAGAGTTAAACAACTTGCACTGAGCCTAGTCTATAAAATCTGCTACACCTCCCTGATACCGAAGTACATGTCAAACTACTTCCTTAACGTAAATGACCGCCATAACCACAACACCAGGGGGTGCTCCACTAACCACGTTAAACCCAGATTCCGAACTAACAAAGGTCTTAACTCATTCTCTTTCTATGCCACATCAATGTGGAATGCGCTCCCAACAGGTATAAAAGAAAGGGCATCTCTATCCTCCTTCAAAACCGCAATAAAAGTTCACCTCCAGGCAGCTACAACCCTAAACTAACACCCTCCCCGGATTGCTAATAATCAAATGTAAACAATCAAATGCAGATACTTTTTCTTTTTCTTATGCCTTCTGATCTCTCTCTCTCTCTCTCTCTCTCTATGTCCACTACTTGATGTCCATATCCCCCACCCCACCCACCCCCCTCCCTCCACACCCCTGATTGTAAATAATGTAAATAATTCAATGTGATTATCTTGTGTGATGACTGTATTATGATGATAGTATATATGATAGTATATATCTGTATCATGAATCAATTTAAGTGGACCCCGACTTAAACAAGTTGAAAAACGTATTCGGGTGTTACCATTTAGTGGTCAATTGTACGGAATATGTACTTCACTGTGCAACCTACTAATAAAAGTCTCAATCAATCAATCAATCAAAGGTTGCAGCCCGAGCCTGCCTTCGCACTTTGCCGCGCCGTCCTTCCCGCCCGATGTCGTGCCTTCTTCTGGGTGCGGGCTTGTCATTTTGCTTCTACGTGGTGTTTCCTATAGACATTCTGTGATGAACACTAAAGTCAAATATCAAAGCACCGCTCTGGTGTAGATCAGGGGGGCCATTTTTGTTCCCAATCATGCCTCTCCAGGCCCCAAAATCCTTGACTCCGTAAGTGTTCCACCAAAATATATAATGTTTGTACTGATACCGTTTTATACGTAGGTTATATATATATATATATATATATATATATATATATATATATATATATATATATATATATATATATATATATATATATATATATATATATATATATATATATATATATATATATATATATATATATAAAATATCTAACTGTTCAATTGTTGAAATATTTTGAGAACTATCAAGCGAGATTGAGAGAACATTGCATTCAGTGTGACAATAAATGTCATATTTCTAAAATCTTTTGATTGTTGATTACATATACATCACATACTCAATCAGCAATTGCAAAATTAGGGTTGTACGGTACACCGGTACTGGTATAGTATCGCGGTACTAATGAATCAAAAACGGTACTATAATCTGTTTGAAAAGTACCGGTTCGCCTTTTTTTTTTTTTTTACAGTAATGACGGCGCATAGCTGGTTTTACAAGCAGAGGAGCATGTTTGGCAGCGCACAATCACAGAGTACTTACAAGCAGACACGGTGTGTAGACAGAAAAGGGAAAATGGACGCATTTTGGTCTAAAAACTAACGATAAAGATGAAGCTATAACACTGAAACGCCCTCAGGAAGAGGTGCTTTAAAACATGGCTAGCTAGCTAGCGGCTAATGTCCATCCAAAGTGTTTTAGCTACTTCTAAATCACTAACCCTCGCCTCCATGGCGACAAATAAAGTACGTTTCTTACAAGTATCATCCCTGCAGGACGAGGAATAGCTAAACATGCTTCACTACACATCGTAGCTCACCGGCGTGACCTACATTGGTGGACCTACACCTGACATCCACTGTAGTGATACCAGAGCATATCTCGTCGATAAAAACTACTATGATTACATCTATATTTTTTATCATCACAAAAACTTTTTTCTTTTCTATTTTATATTATGTTAATAAACTCAGGAAATACGTCCCTGGACGCATGAGGAATTTGAATATGACCAATGTATGATCTTGTAACTACTTGGTATCGGATCAATACCTAAATTTGTAGTATCATCCAAAACTAATGTAAAGTATCCAAACAACAGAAGAATAAGTGATTATTACATTTTAACAGAAGTGTAGATAGAACATGTTAAAAGAGAAAATAAGCAGATACTAACAGTAGATGAGCATGTAGATTAATAATCAATTTTTACAGTTTGTCCCTCATAATTGTGACAAAATAATAGAATGATAAATGACACAATATGTTACTGCATATGTCAGTAGACTAATTAGAAACCTTTGTTTGTTTACTTACTACTAAAAGACAAGTTGCCTTGTATGTTCACTATTTTATTTAAGGACAAAATTGTTCTTCGATTGCAATAAAAAACATATTTTTAATATACCCTGAGATTTTTTGTTAAAATAAAGCCAATAATGTAATTTTTTGTGGTCCCCTTTATTTAGAAAAGTATCGTAAAGTATCGAAATACATTTTAGTACCGGTACCGGTACCAAGTTATTGGTATCGCGACAACACTATGCAAACTTTGAACAAAATGTAAACATCATCACCCACTTACAAACTTTTATTTCAGAAATTGTTCTTTAACTGAACCTATTTGAATATTGATTGAATACCCAAACTAAACAGTAGTATTGAGCGGTTTGGTCATAACATTATGAGGAAAACATGTTAATGTTACGAAATAAATAAAGTACTGAGAATTGCAGTATTTTGAGAATAAAGTCAGAATAAAATGTACGTAAAAGTACCCAAAAAAAGTTGCCCTGTAACTAATACCTCGTTGCCTCTTTACATGGATGTCGCTGGTCAGGTTGTCCCGTTGCTTCACACGGTTCTGTGGCGTGGAGCTAATGAGTCGTCCGTGTGCCGGCAAGTGGGTGTTTGGAGTGTCAATATAGATCATACACTCCAAGCTCGCCCTTCTCTCGTAGTGGAAAGACACCACGTTTCCATCCAGAGCGTCCGATATCCCATAAGCAGAAACCTCTAGAGTTTTGGGCCCCAGCTTCATGATGCTGCATTCAGGTTCCACAATGTCAACATGAAGATAAAACACTTCCATGTATGTGTCGGTGTCAGTAAACCTGATTGGACAAAACAGAGCCAAGGCTAAAACTAACAATGAAACCCCAAAATTATGCTTCATAGGGTTTGACCTCAAAATCTAGGTATACAGGATACCTGTACAGCTGAAGTTTGACTGTGTCCTCCGTTAACAGGGGACAGCCATTATGGACGTATTTGACCTCGTTATCCTGATAATGGCAGTCGAATACCTGGAGAAAAGCAAAAATCGCAAGTTTACTAAAATAAAGTTGCAATCCTACCAGAAGAAGTCCAAAAAGTTGCACTCCTACAAATTCAAGGGAGAGAAAAAAAACAATACATTTTCTAATATTGTAAAGAAAAAAGTTGTAACGTTGCTATAATGGTACGATTTCAAAACAAATGATCAATCAAATTGTAGACTGTAGAATTAACAATAGATTTTACGGTTCAATTTTACGGAGTTTTTTACCGGAAAATCCATTTTGGTACTGTTTTTTTCCATATATATATATATATATATATATATATATATATATAAAACTGGCTAGAACTGTTGCTTGAATTTTACTGCTAAAAACAGTGGTATTGTTTCTCCATTCTATTTCATTTATTACATTTTTTTATATGCTGTAAAAAAAAAAAAAGCACTGCTTTTACTATAAAATTCTAGTGACTGAGCTGCCAGTTTTTAAAGTGAAATTTTAAATATTGTTTTTGCAGCTGACATAAAAAAAAGATATTGTTAATGTATTATATGCTGCAAACGAAAAAAAAAAAAGCACAGTAAATAAAAATAAAAACATCTCGTAGATATACAGTATATATATTATAATGGAGTCGTAATTCAAGCATTTTTAAAATGTATTTTAAATATTATAATTTAAATGGATGTTGTAATATTACAAGAAAAAATATGTACCGTTATATAACACAGTACAAATATAGAGTAAGACACTTTTTTTTTTTTTTTTTTAATTATAAAATAAAATTATAAAGTCATAATATTATAAAGAGAAGCCACCTTTTTTGGTAAAAAAAAAAAAAGAAAAAGAAAAAGAAAAAAAGTCAAATTCTTACCAGATTTTTAGATAAATACACCACGAAAAATGGGGCAATATGTAGAAGAAAAAGTTACAACGTGAAGTTAACATTAGAGAATAAACAACTTTGATATGTTGCCTTTTTTTGTAGAGAAAATTCGTAATTGTAATGTTACTATATTGTTTTCTCTTTCTAAAAAAAAAAGTCTAATCTCTAGAATTTTTTTTTCCAAACAAACAGAAAGAAAAATATTATTAAATGACTTTGCAGATTACAAGTGGTCCTCTGGTTATGAACAAGTTCCATTCTACGAGTGGAACCAAAATGAACACTTCAATCGCGCACAATAAACACATGAAGGACATAAAATAACCAAAACACTAAATACAAGAATCGAATGATACAGTGATAAAAATTGTAACAATTGCTGACCTTTTTCTCTTTTATGGGTTTGCATTTCTAAACCGGCGCATCAGGAAACTCACTTGTTACTTCATCACACCTTGATCATTAGCTTATACAAATTAGCCCGAACCCTAAACAATACAAACACTTTGCTCTCACTACCAAAGCCCCTTTTTACTTTTCAAATTAATTTCATGTCAAGTCATCATTAAATGCCCCTTATAGGTCTAACGGCATTAATAAATCATGTTTTTTTCTAATACCTCTATAACTGATAATAGGAGTTCAGCCGGGATATTCTCATTTCAAAATTAGATTTACAGCCCAGAAATATTGTCATTGTTTTCATTTCGATGCCCCACCCTCCACCGTTTGACCAATTAGAAAGTCTGTGAGTGTGTCACATCCAGGTTGCCAGTTACACACCGCCATCTTCGTCTACCTACTGCCACTGGTAAAGTTACTAAACATGTCAGACCTAAGAAAATCTAAAAGGCCTCGTTACCATTCTCAACTTTTTCATGACAAAGCCAGGAAAAAAACGATAATTTGTATTGGGGATGCCTTTGAAAGGTGGAGACGATTAAAGGCGGAGAACTTTTTTTTATCTGACGCCAAACTTGCTAATTTCCTCCTTGATAGGTAAGTCAGGCATTTACATTTTCTTATTACATGTAATACATGGAAATGGACATTTGGTATGTAAACTATATTGTCCAATACAGTCTATGATCTTGTCTAACAAAGCTAGTATGTTCCTGCAACGAATGCTTAGTGTGATGGTGCTTAGCTCCTAGTGTAATGCTTAGCATGCTAGCCCGGTCAATGACACATCGACATATAGACTAACGGGGGAAATATATGCCTGTTAGCCAATATGTCAATGTATCATCCAACTGACAGGGCAAAATATATTTTTGACAAATACAACCTATGTGGATATGGGTAGTGTCAGTGCCTATAGAAGCATGTAAGTCCCATCTTAAAACTCATTTGTATACTCTAGCCTTTAAATAGACCCCCCTTTTAGACCAGTTGATCTGCCGTTTCTTTTCTTTTCTGCTCTGCCCCCCTCTCCCTCGTGGAGGGGGGGGCACAGGTCCGGTGAACATGGATGAAGTGCTGGCTGTCCAGAGTCAGGACCCGGGATGGACTGCTGGTTTGTGCATCGGTTGGGGACATCTCTGCGCTGCTGACCCGTCTCCACTCGGGATGGTCTCCTGCTGGCCCCATTATGGACTGGACTCTCACTATTATGTTAGATCCACTATGGACTGGACTCTCACTACTATGTTAGATCCACTATGGACTGGACTTTCACAATATTATGCTAAATCCACTCGACGTCCATTGCACCGGTTGCCCACATCTGCGGTCCTCTCCAAGGTTTTTCATTGTTATCCCACTGGGTTGAGTTTTTCCTTGCCCTGATGTGGCATCTGAACCGAGGATGTCGTTGTGGCTTGTGCACCCCTTTGAGACACTTGTGATTTAGGGCTATATAAATAAACATTGATTGACATTGATTGATATTTCCTTCTCAATATGCTGATACACTGAGGAAATGGGTTCCAACATTAGCACGGCCGCTATCATGGCAATGTGAAATGTATGGAGACAGCCAAATCACATGATAAACAAATTCCTTATTCGTGTAGCCTATAGGCATACCTTGGTAAAATGTCTCCTCTTTTATTTTTGGACTTATATTAGGCTGCTGAGCATGCTCTACTTATTTTCACCAGTATAATCATTGCGAGCGTTGGTTGTAGTTGGTTTTAGTCTTTGTTTTCTGATAGTACTGGCAATAACCATATGATTGCCATTTCAAGATCATTGTCTCCCAAAACGTTATTAGTTAATGAGGTCATTAGAGACAACAATCTTAACGTCATTGGTCTCAGCGAAACCTGGCTCAAACCAGACGATTTTTTTTGCGCTGAATGAGGCATCTCCTCCTAACTATACAAATGCCCATATTGCCTGTCCCCTTAAAAGGGGTAGGGGGTCGCACTAATATACAATGAAAACTTTAACCTTACCCCTAACCTAAATAATAAATATAAATTATTTGAGGTGCTTACTATGAGGTCTGTCACACCGCTGCCTCTCTACCAGGCTGTTGTCTAGCGCCCCCCCTGGGCCCTATTCGGACTTTATCGGTGAATTCTCAGAGTTCGCTGCTGATCTAGTGACGCACGCCGACAATATAATCATAATGGGGAACTTTAATATCCATATGAATACCCCATCGGACCCTCAGTGCGTGGCGCTCCAGACTATAATTGATAGCTGTGACGTACTTCTTCCTGAAAATAGCCTAATTCCTGTGTAAAATGTGTTGGTTAGAGATTTGCTACTGACAAAACGCTTGTTTATTCAGCTATTATTGTCCCAGCACCTCAACCCCTAGTAAGAGGCAGTGGAAGTTTGAAGTTCCTTAGAGTAGCCCGGTCCATTGAGCTCGGTCCGGCTGTGTATCTGGCAACCTCAGTCAGGGAGAATTTGACCGTGATTGCAGTACCATTTCTGGCCACATCATTACATATGGCTCCTTTAAATACAACACATCCTTCTCCGGAATCAACACATAGTAACACAGTAACAGCAATGGCAAATAGAGCTAATTCTGGTCTTTTCTCCTCATTCAGAACTTTTCAGGATGTTCATTTTCACTTCCACGATTTCTTTTCTCTGCACACCCGGCCTGATATTTAGGAGACACAAGTTAACTTGTGCATAACGTTAACTAATAAGCTGTGTTATCCTTCCTCAGTTTAGCTTACACCACGTACCGTAACTCTAACTCGTTGTCGAGCAAGTCTCGACTTTACAGACCAAAATTAGGTTTTAATTGATTTATGGGAACACACAATGTCGTAAAGATGGAACGTTGTAAAGCCAGGACCACCTGTAATTTATTTCAATCATTATTTAGCATGGATTAACAGTGGGAGGAGCAACAACTAATCAGCATGTTTACCTGAGGCCGGAATTTGCCCACTCGTTGGGTGATGGCCTCGTTTAAGACGACCTCCACCTTACAGGCATTTTTGTGAAGCGGGATCAAGAACTGGAGGTCGCCTTCCTGGAGGTAGGCTGACTGACCCCGCCTCACCTTTAACCCTTTGTTGACCTTCACAAGGGAACCATTGGCGCAGGAACAAGTCATTCCCAGAAGGAGAAAGAGAAGAACTGAGAATGGAAGGATGGGTTTATCGCCCTTGGACCCGGTCATTGTCGAGTCCATCGTAGCCACTAGAGGTGAACCAGCATCGTTTTCTGACCGTGCCATGTGTGCCTTTTCATCGAAGTTAGGAACTGAGTGGAAAAAACATGTTTAAGGTTGCTATATATCAGAAGAAACTATGTAAACATGTATAAAAAAATTCAAATCACCTTTTTAGGCGTTTTTTTCATCTTATCAGATAAAAGGTAAGTACAAAAACCCAAAACCATGTTGTGTAAATGGTCAATAAAAACAGAATACAATGATTTGCAAATCCTTTTCAACTTATATTCAATTGAATAGACTGCAAAGACAAGATACTTATTGTTCGAACTGGTAAACTTTGTTAATTTTTGCAAATATTTGCTCATTTGGAATTTGATGCCTGCAACATGTTTAAAAAAAAGCTGGCACAAGTGTCAAAAAAGACTGAGAACGTTGAGGAATGCTCATCAAACACTTATTTGGAACATCCCACAGGTGTACTGGCTCATTGGGATCAGGTGGGTGCCATGATTCACAAACAAGGATGGGGCGAGGGTCACCACGTTGTGAACAAATGCGTGAGCAAATTGTCCAACAGATTAAAAACAATATTTCTCAATGAGCTATTGCAAGGAATTTAGGGATTTTACCATGTATGTTCCGTAATATCATCAAAAGGGTCAGAGAATCTGGATAAATCACTGCACGTAAGCGGCAATGCCCCTGACCTTCGATCGCTCAGGCGGCACTGCATCAAAAAGCGACATCAGTGTGTAAAGGATATCACCACGTGGGCTCAGGAACACTTCAGAAAACCACTGTCAGTTACTACAGTTTGTTGCTACAAAAGTAAGTGCAAGTTAAAACAACTATGCAAAGCAAAAGCCATTTATCAACAACACCCAGAAGCGCCGCCAGCTTTGCTGGGCCCGAGCTCATCTAAGATGGACTGATGCAAAGTGGGAAAGGGTTCTGTGGTCTGACGAGTCCACATTTCAAATAGTTTTTGGAAACTGTGGATGTCGTGTCCTCCTGTTATAGGCGCAAAGTTCAAAAGCCAGCATTAGTGATGGTATGGGGGTGTATTAGTGCCCAATGCATGTGTAGCGTACCATTAATGCTGAAAGGTACATACAGGTTTTGGAGCAACATATGTTGCCATCCAAGCAACGTTATCATGGACGCCCCTGCTTATTTCAGCAAGACAATGCCAAGCCACGTGTTACAACAGCGTGGCTTCATAGTAAAAGAGTGTGGGTACTAGACTGGCCTGCCTGTAGTCCAGACCTGTCTCCCATTGAAAATGTGTGGCGCAATATGAAGCCTAAAATACCACAACGGAGACCCCCGGACTGTTGAACAACTTAAGCTGTACATCAAGCAAGAATGGGAAAGAATTCCACCTGAAAAGCTTCAAAAATGTGTCTCCTCAGTTCCCAAACGTTTACTGAGTGTTGTTAAAAGGAAAGGCCATGTAACACAGTGGTAAAAATGCCCCAGTGACAACTTTTTTGCAATGTGTTGCTGCCATTAAATTCTAAGTTAATGGTTATTTGCAAAAAAAAAAATGTGTTTCTCCGTTCGGACATTAAATATCTTATCTTTGCAGTCTATTCAATTAAGTATATGTAGAAAAGGATTTGAAAATCATTGTATTCTGTTTTTATTTATGATTTACATAACGTGCCAACTTCACAGGTTTTGGGTTTTGTAAAAACTGAGAAAGATGTTGGTTAATTATAATAGTCAAGTCATATTGTAATGACAATAAAAAATCACTTCTATCATAAAAACATGCCTTTATGAGAAAAAAAGTCATAATTTTGTCTAAGAAAAATTTAATAGAAGATATGTTATATTCTATTATATCCTATATGGAAAAAAACATTATTGCATATGCATTTTCTTGCACCTGGAGCATTTTAGGCCATGTCAGCGTGCATGACTGCACCTTCAGCGTGCTAAAAAAAAAAAGTGGTAGATGCATTGCAGCACTACATCAATAATGCCTTTAAAAACAAAAGTCTGACATAAATGGTCTGCTGCATGTTTCAAAACATAGCACAACGTCACAGGTTGACAGCATGACAATGAAAGTGCAGTAAATGAGTGTCTCCATGGTGAAAGCCGCTGAGTACACAGGACCAAGTCATTCAAATAAGGCGGTCTGCACCAGTTATCAGTTGCGGTTTTAGTAGATCACTAATAATACACGCAACGTTATAGTTTGCGCGTGTATTATTAGTTGCATGTGGTATTTGGGTCTTAGTAGATCAGGCCCTATGTGATGTTAAGGGCATGTAATCAGCTTTATCGGTATGATAATTGCACAAAAAATGGCCTGATAGGTATCGATCACCCCTATTAAAAAGTAAGTAACTACATAAAATCATATAATTGCAACTCCAGTAATCGATACGCAAAAAACACTATTCGATGTTGACATATCGGTGACAAAGGATCAATTATGACGGGTTAAGCAAGTTGAGCACTCAGGACGACACGTGACGAGTGCTAATCACACAGCAACAGCGCAGCAATGTTAAGTACTGCGTTACAAAGTACAGAGTGTATGGTCCGATGGGAACCTGGGGGCCGTCCTTTTCACACAGCACCCCCTTCCTGTGGTAATAATGACAGAGAGGGCTTCACAACAAGCAGCAATTACACGGCACGGGCTGTCATTTGGACGCTGCAGCAGAATGTGTCGCAGCACACACCGGCGATGCTAAACATGGGGACGAGACCCACACACGTAAATGTACTTTATGTACCCACGAAATACTCACATCAAATACGCTACACCAGGGGTCCCCACAATTTTTGACCCGGGGGCCGCATTGGGTTAAAAAAATGTGGCTGGGGGGCCGGACTATATATATATATATATATATATATATATATATATATATATATATATATATATATATATATATATATATATATATATATATATATATATATATATATATATATATATATATACAATTTTGTGGAATAGCTTTCATTTCTAAGAACAAGAATAGACTGTCGAGTTTCAGATAAAAGTTCTCTTTTTCTGGCCATTTTGAGCGTTTAATTGACCCCACAAATGTGATGCTCCAGAAACTCAAGCTGCTCAAAGGAAGGTCGGTTTTGTAGCTTCTGTAACGAGCTAAACTGTTTTCAGATGTGTGAACATGATTGCACAAGGGTTTTCTAATCATCAATTAGCCTTCTGAGCCAATGAGCAAACACATTGTACCATTAGAACACTGGAGTGATAGTTTCTGGAAATGGGCCTCTATACACCTATGTAGATATTGCACCAAAAACCAGACATTTGCAGCTAGAATAGTCATTTACCACATTAGCAATGTATAGAGTGTATTTCTTTAAAGTTAAGACTAGTTTAAAGTTATCTTCATTGAAAAATAAGGACATTTTAATGTGACCCCAAACTTTTGAACGGTAGTGTATATACATAAGTATATATATACATAAGTATATATATATATATATACATAAGTATATATAAATAAATATATATTTATATATATATATATATATATATATATATATATATATATATATATATATATATATATATATATATATATATATATATATATATATATATATATATATATATATATATATATATATCTCACATTCTGTATTATGTTTTGTAAAAAGGTTGTCATAAACGTTACTTAATTAATTAAAAAAAATAATACAAAAGAAAAAACATTGTTATGCATATGTAAATGTTATAAACAATCATTCACTTTTTTCTTTCCTTCATGGATCTAAACTTTACTGCTGTCGGTATTTTTTTCTCTATTTTTATTGTAGTACTTTCAGAATGTTTTTCTTCTGTTTTAGGCCAAAGTAAAACAGAGAAAACAATATGAAGTTGTCTTTTTTTTTTAGTTGTGATGCCAGGATTTTAATAGTCCGGCCCACGTGTGCACAGATTTTCCTCCATGCGGCCCCTGAGCTAAAATTAGTTACACAAAATATTCATATGATGACTCTTATTGTGATATTTTACATTACAATGTTTAATATATTGAATATCACTATTATCTTTCAACCAACACCAAATATTGTCTTTTGCAGTCCTTCAGTCCATCAAGTACTGACATCGCAATTAATCATCTTCTTATTTGATCCATACTTTACGGCAGGGGTGCCCATTACGTCGATCGTGAGCTACCGGCCGATGGCGGAGGGTGTCAGTCGATCGACACCTAAAAATTAGTTAAGTGTGAATTGAATTATATTTATATAGCGCTTTACTCTAGTGACTCAACGCACTTTATATAGTGAAACCCAATATCTAAGTACATTTTTAAACCAGTGTGGGTGGCACTGGGAGCAGGTGGGTAAAGGGTCTTGCCCAAGGACACGACGGCACTGACTAGGTTGGCCTGGAACCCTCAAGTTGCAGGCACGGCCACTCTACCAACCGAGCTATACGGCCCCAAATTAGCAATCATCAATCTTCACCAAGACGTCACTTTTGTCACTAGATTGACATTCGAGGGTCTTGTGAGATCATTATTAAGAAAAAACGACCGACAGGAAGGCGAGAAACACTTTTTATTTCAACAGACCCTCCCACGCCGTACCCGCCGTCAAAACTCTAAAGACTGGTCGCACAGTTCTTGTCTTCACAATAAAAGCCCTGCTTCATCCTGCCCACGTTAACAAAATAAGAGTCTCAGAAAGCTAGCGTGCACAAGCTTGCAAGCTACAGAGTTTGCCGCCAATGTATTTATTTTTTCTTTTCTTTTTTTTTTAAAATCAATCCAACAAAACAATACACAGCAATACAGCAATAATATTTTGTTGAGTAGGTGTGTAGTAGGTTTTTTCCTCCAATCAGGTAATACACCAACTTATATTCTTGTCTCCATGAAAGAAAGGAATCTATATGGGGCGGCGTGGCGAAGTTGGTAGAGTGGCTGTGTCAGCAATCGGAGGGTTGCTGGTTACTGGGGTTCAATCCCCACCTTCTACCATCCTAGTCACGTCCGTTGTGTCCTTGGGCAAGACACTTCACCCTTGCTCCTGATGGGTGCTGGTTAGCGCCTTGCATGGCAGCTCCCTCCATCAATGTGTGAATGTGTGGGTGAATGTGGAAATACTGTCAAAGCGCTTTGAGTACCTTGAAGGTAGAAAAGCGCTATACAAGTATAACCCATTTATATGTGTTAAACATGCTGGTATTATCATTAAACACCTTTAACTTGTTAACAAAAACGTCTCTTTCATAAATGAATAAAAAATAATAAATAATATATAAAATAAATAGAATAAAATAATAGAATAATATAATAAAAGAATAAATAAAATAATAAAAAAGAAAGGAATCTATATGTGTTAAACATGCTTGAATTATCATTAAACACCTTTAACTTGTTAACAAAAACGTCTCTTTCATAAATAAATAAAAAAGAATAACAGAATAAATAATATGTAAAATAAATAGAATAAAATAATAGAATAATAGAATAAAAGAATAAATAAAATAATAAAAAAAGAAATGAATCTATATGTGTTAAACATGCTTGAATTATCATTAAACACCTTTAACTTGTTAAGAAAAACGTCTCTTTCATAAATAAATAAAAAAGAATAAATAATATATAAAATAAATAGAATAAAATAATAGAATAATAGAATAAAAGAATAAATAAAATAATAAAAAATAAAGGAATCTATATGTGTTAAACATGCTTGTATTATCATTAAACACCTTTAACTTGTTAACAAAAACGTCTCTTTCATAAATAAATAAAAAAGAATAAAAGAATAAATAATATGTAAAATAAATAGAATAAAATAATAGAATAATAGAATAAAAGAATAAATACAATAATAAAAAGAAAGGAATCTATATGTGTTAAACATGCTTGAATTATCATTAAACACCTTTAACTTGTTAACAAAAACGTCTCTTTCATAAATAAATAAAAAAGAATAAAAGAATAAATAATATGTAAAATAAATAGAATAAAATAATAGAATAATAGAATAAAAGAATAAATAAAATAATAAAAAAGAAAGGAATCTATATGTGTTAAACATGCTTGAATTATCATTAAACACCTTTAACTTGTTAACAAAAACATCTCTTTCATAAATAAATAAAAAAGAATAAATAATATATAAAATAAATAGAATAAAATAATAGAATAATAGAATAAAAGAATAAATAAAAGAATAAAAAAGAAAGGAATCTATATGTGTTAAACATGCTTGAATTATCATTAAACACCTTTAACTTGTTAACAAAAAAGTCTCTTTCATAAATAAATAAAAAATAATAAATAATATATAAAATAAATAGAATAAAATAATAGAATAATAGAATAAAAGAATAAATAAAAGAAATAAAATAATAAAAAAGAAAGGAATCTATATGTGTTAAACATGCTTGAATTATCATTAAACACCTTTAACTTGTTAAGAAAAACGTCTCTTTCATAAATAAATAAAAAAGAATAAATAATATATAAAATAAATAGAATAAAATAATAGAATAATAGAATAAAAGAATAAATAAAATAATAAAAAAGAAAGGAATCTATATGTGTTAAACATGCTTGAATTATCATTAAACACCTTTAACTTGTTAACAAAAACGTCTCTTTCATAAATAAATATAAATTATATATATGAATGAGGTAGATCCCCTCTACTTGGTCAATTGAAAAGTAGCTCGCCTGCAGAAAAAGTGTGGGCACCCCTGGTTTACGGTAAAGTATCAATACACCAACACCAAATCACAATGAATCATATCACTATTTTTATGGTCAAGTATTGATACACCAACACCAGATGCATTTTGTGGTTATCGTTTACTCATTCAAGGTAGAAGAATACGTCTGAAACAAAAAAGATCTACACAGGTAGACATGTCCTTACCTGTGGACTACGTCCTCTTCTCCTTCATTATCTGTCTGCTCTGCTCGACTTTTCCACAGCTTCTACCTCAGATACAGATCTTACTTTTGGCCACGAGTCAAACTCCACCCTCCGAGGACCCCTTACAAGTGTGAAGTTAAAGTTAAAGTACCACTGATAGTCACACACACACTAGGTGTGGGGAAATTCCTCTCTGCGTTTGACCCATCCCCTTGTTTCAGCCCCGGGGAGGTGAGGGGAGCAGTGAGCAGCAGCAGTGAGCAGCAGCGGTGGCCGCGCTCGGGAATCATTTTCCCAATTTAACACCCAATTCCAACCCGTGAGTGCCAAGCATGGACGTAATGGGTCCCTTTTTTTTATAGTCTTTGGTATGACTCGGCCGGGGTTTGAACTCACGACCTACGGATCTCAGGGCGGACACTCTAACCACAAAGCCACTGAGCAGGTAAGAAGAGAGCAGAACAGCCAAGAAGATACCTTAAAGTATTTGAAACTCTGACAATAAAACTTGTTTTGTCAGGTTTGGGAACGGCCCCGCCAAAAGCAAGGGGAACGCTCAGCCAAGGGGGTAAATGTCGGGTTTGGTATGGTGATCACCACTGGAGACCTCTGAATTCGGGAGATGGGGCGGGGGGGTTTGAGGTGGGCGGGGTTTGGTGGTAACGGGGGTGTATATTGTAGCGTCCCGGAAGAGTTAATGCTGCAATGGGTTCTGGGTATTTGTTCTGTTGTGTTTATGTTGTGTTACGGTGCGGATGTTCTCCCGAAATGTGTTTGTCATTCTTCTTTGGTGTGGGTTCACAGTGTGGCGCATATTTGTAACAGTGTTAAAGTTGTTTATACGGTCACCCTCAGTGGGACCTGTATGGCTGTTGATCAAGTATGCCTTGCATTCACTCATGTGTGTGTAAAAGCCGCATATATTATGTGACTGGGCCGGCACGCTGTTTGTATGGAGGCACGCCCCCAATATTGTTGTCCGGGTGGAAATCGGGAGAAATTCGGGAGAATGGTTGCACCGGGAGATTTTCGGGAGGGGCACTGAAATTCGGGAGTCTCCCGGGAAAATCGGGAGGGTTGGCAAGTATGGATGTCCTACCTAGTCCGACTTCAATAAAAACCTCTCAAAATACAATCATTTATGTCGCCACATGACCACGGCCTGAAGAATACTACACAGAAACACACTTGAGCATTGAATCACCTCAATTTGTCACTAGTGTACAAAACTGGCTATTTTTTGGCGCATTTAAAAATCAATAAAGCTACTGTCAAAACTAAAATAATTGGAAAAAACATATTGAATGTAAAAAAAAATACATTTGAAGTCACAATTTGTAACGGCCATTTGATGCCGTATAAGCCATTGGTACCGCTCGAACAATCCCCGTTTCCATATGAGTTGGGAAATTGTGTTAGATGTAAATATAAACGGAATACAATGATTTGCAAATCATTTTCAACCCATATTCAGTTGAATATGCTACAAAGACAATATATTTGATGTTCAAACTGATAAACTTTTTTTTTTTTTTTGCAAATAATCATTAACTTTAGAATTTGATGCCAGCAACACGTGACAAAGAAGTTGGGAAAGGTGGCAATAAATACTGATAAAGTTGAGGAATGCTCATCAAACACTTATTCGGAACATCCCACAAGTGAACAGGCAAGTTGGGAACAGGTGGGTGCCATGATTGGGTATAAAAGTTGATTCCACTTTGATTCCATTTGTCAACAAATGCGTGAGCAAATTGAACAGTTTAAGAAAAACCTTTCTCAACCAGCTATTGCAAGGAATTTAGGGATTTCACCATCTATGGTCCGTAATATCATCAAAGGGTTCAGAGAATCTGGAGAAATCACTGCACGTAAGCAGCTAAGCCCGTGACCTTCCATCCCTCAGGCTGTACTGCATCAACAAGCGACATCAGTGTGTAAAGGATATCACCACATGGGCTCAGGAACACTTTAGAAACCCACTGTCAGTAACTACAGTTGGTCGCTACATCTGTAAGTGCAAGTTAAAACTCTCCTATGCAAGGCGAAAATCGTTTATCAACAACACCCAGAAACGCTGTCGGCTTCGCTGGGCCTGAGCTCATCTAAGATGGACTGATACAAAGTAGAAAAGTGTTCTGTGGTCTGACGAGTCCACATTTCAAATTGTTTTTGGAAACTGTGGACGTCGTGTCCTCCGGACCAAAGAGGAAAAGAACCATCCGGATTGTTATGAGCGCAAAGTAGAAAAGCCAGCATCTGTGATGGTATGGGGGTGTATTAGTGCCCAAGACATGGGTAACTTACACATCTGTGAAGGCGCCATTAATGCTGAAAGGTACATACAGGTTTTGGAGCAACATATGTTGCCATCCAAGCAGCGTTACCATGGATGCCCCTGCTTATTTCAGCAAGACAATGCCAAGCCACGTGTTACATCAACGTGGCTTCATAGTAAAAGAGTGCGGGTACTAGACTGGCCTGCCTGTAGTCCAGACCTGTCTCCCATTGAAAATGTGTGGCGCATTATGAAGCCTAAAATACCACAAAGGAGACCCCCGGACTGTTGAACAACTTAAAGGCCTACTGAAACCCACTACTATCGACCACGCAGTCTGATAGTTTATATATCAATGATGAAATCTTAATATTGCAACACATGCCAATACGGCCGGGTTAACTTATAAAGTGCAATTTTAAATTTACCGGCAAACTTCCGGCTGAAAACGTTTCGATATGATGACGTTTGCGCGTGACGTCAATTGTTGAAACGGAAGTATTCGGACCCCATTAGATCCAATACAAAAAGCTCTGTTTTCATCTCAAAATTCCACAGCATTCTGGACATCTGTGTTGGTGAATCTTTTGCAATTTGTTTAATGAACAATGAAGACTGCAAAGAAGAAAGTTGTAGGTGGGATCGGTGTATCAGCGGTGGACTACAGCAACACAACCAGGAGGACTTTGAGATAGATAGCAGACGCGCTAGCCGCCGACCACACCTTGACTTCCTCCGTCTCCGGGCCGCCGACCACATCTGTGATTGGGTGAAGTCTTTCGTCGCTCCGTCGATCGCTGGAACGCAGGTGAGCACGGGTGTTGATGAGCAGATGAAGGCTGGCTGGCGTAGGTGGATAGCTAATGTTTTTGGCATAGCTCTGTGAGGTCCCGTTGCTAAGTTAGCTTCAATGGCGTCGTTAGCAACAGCATTGTTAAGCTTCGCCAGCCTGGAAAGCATTAACCGTGTATTTACATGTCCAGGGTTTAATAGTATTGTTGATTTTCTGTCTATCCTTCCAGTCAGGGGTTTATTTATTTTGTTTCTATATGCAGTTAAGCACGATGCTATCACATTAGCTCCGTAGCTAAAGAGCTTCACCGATGTATTGTCGTGGAGATAAAAGTCACTGTGAATGTCCATTTCACGTTCTCGACTCTCATTTTCAAGAGGATATAGTATCCGAGGTGGTTTAAAATACAAATCTGTGATCCACAATAGAAAAAGTAGAGTGTGGAATCCAATGAACCCTTGTACCTAAGTTACGGTCAGAGCGAAAAAAGATTCGTCCTGCACTGCACGCTAGTCCTTCACTCTCAAGTTCCTCATCCACAAATCTTTCATCCTCGCTCAAATTAATGGGGTAATCGTCGCTTTCTCTGTCCGAATCTCTCTCGCTGCATTGAAAACAATGGGAAATTGTGAGCAGCCCTTCCTCCTGTGACGTCACGCTACTTCCGGTACAGGCAAGGCTTTTTTTTATCAGAGACCAAAAGTTGCGAACTTTATCGTCGTTGTTCTCTACTAAATCCTTTCAGCAAAAATATGGCAATATCGCGAAATGATCAAGTATGACACATAGAATGGATCTGCTATCCCCGTTTAAATAAAACAAATTCATTTCAGTAGGCCTTTAAGAATATGTGTACATATTGCATATGGCCCTGACATCTAAAAAGTACAACTCTGTTCATTGTTATGTTCATGTATTTGTTATGTTTTTCATGTGTACGCACACATCAACACACATACAGTATGAGATGAGATCAATGAGATAAGGTAAGAACAGGATAGAAGCTGCTTTGGAACTAGTTACAATGCAATATGCCATGGAAATACAATGTTAACACTTTTGTGCAAATAAGTACAGTTGCACTAGTTTTTGCAAATGTGTTTATTCTGTAAAGGAATGAGTTAAATGTTTAAAATGACTGGTTAATGGTGCTATTATGAAGTGCAATGTCAGCACTATTTTTTTTTCCTGCAATTTCAAATGCACTTGTTTTAATAAATAAATACAGCGTTTGAAAAGCATACACAATCTGTGTAAAAATATTAGTCTGTGGTTAAAAGGACTTGAAAGGACTCGAAACTCAAAATACAGGACTTGGGACTTGACTTGAGACTTTCCAGTCTTGACTTTGGACTTGCCTGCCTTGACTCGGGACTTGACTCGAGACTTGAGGGCAAAGACTTGAGACTTACTTGTGACTTGCAAAGCAATGACTTGGTCCCACCTCTGCTGTCGACAACTCGTGATCTGATCGCAACTGTCTGTTAACTGAACGTCCTTTGTTCGTTTACACTGCACAGCCGCCGTTAATGTTGATTCAGAAGGCCTCCGGCAGAATTCATACAGCGCTGGCAACAAGCTAGCTGAATTCTGATTGGATAAAAGCTCTAACACAAAAGAGCAACACTGGAGCCTAATATGACATGAAGAGAATATGATGAATACTTTTGTATATTTATTTATTTATATGTATATATATGTAGATATACAGTATATATATATATATATATATATATATATATATATATATATATATATATATATATATATATATATATATATATATATATATATATATATATATATATATATGTATATATATATATATGTATATATATATATATATATATATATATATATGTATATATATATATGTATATATATATATCTATATATATTTATATGTGTGTATATATATATATATATATATATATATATATATATATATATATGTGTGTATATATATATATATATATATATATATATATATATATATATATATATATATATATATATGTATATATATATACGTATATATATATATATATGTATATATATATATGTATATATATGTATATATATATATGTATATATATATGTATATATATATATATATATATATATATATATATATATATATATATATATATATATATATATATATATATATATATATATATATATATATATATATATATATATATATATATATATATATATATATATATATATATATATATATATATATATATATATATATATATATATATATATATATATATATATATATATATATATATATATATATATATATATATATATATATATATATATATTCATATATTACTCATTGTTAAAAGCGGCAACCATAACTGCGATGTGGCCCTCAATGAAAACCAGTTGGACACCCCTGATACAAAAGGATCTGATGTGATGACGTAACTGGAATAAGGACCAGTGGAGGGCAGACTGTACGCCCAAGATGCGTACAGTCCGCCGTAATTTTAAACGAAGAAGAAGAAGACTTCCGGTGTAGCGACAGACCACATCAGACGACCGTCAGACGCAGTTCAGCTCGACCAGGTACAAAAAAAAGCAAAAAAAAGCAAAAACGACACCTGTTTATGTCGTGATTTATTTCAAACTACACACAGTCATAGTGTTAGTTAAATAGTCACTCTTAGACCAACTAGTTTGCATTTCAGCTGGCTGCTGTTAGCTTAGCCGCGTCTCCAGTCATTTGACCAAGTTAGTACAACTTTAAAACAAACTCAATCCATTTCCTACCGCTTGTCCCTTACGGGGTGGCAGGGGTGCAGGAGCCTATCTCAGCCAATGATAAAAAAATATAAACTCCGGCCGTCGTTAAATAATGTAGAGTTTAACAAGTAGCTTATGCTGTAGTGTGGCACTGGGCATGTAGACTTTAGACTTTACACTTCTTACCTAATAGGCTCCCAGAACACAACTAAACTCCAAAATGAAGACCTACATTTCTTATAATTAATGCAGTCGTTTTTAGAAATGATGACCGTCATCTTGCATGACAAAGTAATTAGCCAGTAATAATAATGTGGTCCAGTTAAAGCACTGGTATCAAACTCAAGTCCCGGGGGCCGGTTCTGGCCCGCTACATCATTCTATGTGGCCCGCGGAAGCCTGAAAAAAATGGGTTTAAATAAATAAAATACTCTTTTTATTTGTATTTATTTTTTTACTAAATGCATTCTTTCTTTATTTTTTTTAAATTAAAATTTTGACAGAAAAAAAAAATCATATTTTAAACTTTAATATTATCTGATCATGCCAATTATATTATTACATTCTGTATTGCAAAACTACTTTTGTGAAATAAAAGCATGTAGTTAAATATCTGCTTGTCACCTTTATTCATGATTTCAAAGCAAGGTATACATACAAAAAATCTAATAATTAAATGCATATGCTTTTCGATAAATCATGATTAATAGGTTATTACCCGCATGCACAATGTAAATTAATTTTTAAAAATCCGGCCCTCTGAAAGTGGCCCTCAATAAAAATGATTATTAATGCAGTCGTTTATAGAAATGATGAGAGTCATCTTGCGTAACAAATAGCAGGGCTAAAATTCGAAAATCGTGGTCCAGTTAATGCACAGGTATCAAACTCAAGGCCCGGGGGCCAGTTCTGGCCTGCTACATCATTCTATGTGGCCCTCGAAAGCCTGGAAAAAATGGGTTTCAATAAAATACGTATTTAATTGTATTTAATTTTTTTCTAAATGCTTCTGTTCTTTCAATTTTGACTGAAAAAAATGCATATTTTTAACTTTAATATTATCTGATCATGCCAATTATATTATTGCATACCGTATTGCAAAACTATTTATGTGAGATAAAAGCAAGTAGTTAAATATCTGCTTGTCACCTTTATTTATGATTTTAAAGCAAGGTATACATAAAAAGAAAAATCGAATAATCAAATGCATATGCATTTCGATTAATCATGATTAATCACAGGTTATTACCCGCGTGCATAATGAAAGTGGCCCTCAATGAAAATTATAATTAATGCAGTCGTTTATAGAAATGATAAGCGTCATCTTGCATGACAAATAGCAGGGCTAAAATTCGAAAATGGTGGTCCAATTAATGCACAGGTATCAAACTCAAGGCCCGGGGGCCAGTTCTGGCCCCCTACATCATTCTATGTGGCCCGCGGAAGCCTGGAAAAAATGGGTTTCAATAAAATATTTATTTTATTTTATTTATTTTTTACTAAATGCATTGTTTCTTTCAATTTTGACTGTATTACAAAACTATTTTTGTGAGATAAAAGCAAATAGTTCAATATCTGCTTGTCACCTTTATTTGTGATTTTAAAGCAAGGTATACATAAAAAAAATCTAATAATCAAATGCATATGCATTTTGATTACTCTTGATTAATCACAGGTTATTACCCGCAAGCATAATGTAAATTTTATTTTATTTTTTTAAACGGCCGTCTGAAAGTGGCCCTCAATGAAAATTATAATTAATGCAGTCATTTATAGAAATGATGAGCGTCATCTTGAGTAACAAATAGCCGGGCTAAACACAGGTATCAAACTCAAGGCCCGGGGGCCGGTTCTAGCCTGCTACCTCATTGTATGTGGCCCGCAAAAGCCTGGAAAAAATGGGTTTCAATAAAGTGTTTATTTGATTTTATTTATTTTTTACTAAATGCATTCTTTCTTTCAATTTTGACAGAAAAAAAGTTCGTATTTTAAACTTTAATATTATCTGATCATGCCAATTATATTATTACATACTGTATTGCAAAACAATTTTTGTGAGGTAAAAGCAAGTAGTTAAATATCTGCTTGTCACCTTTATTTATGATTTTAAAGCAAGGTATACATACAAAACAATCTAATAATCAAATGCATATGCATTTCAATTAATCATGATTAATAACAAGTTATTACCCGCAAGCATAATGTAAATTAATTTGAAAAAATCGGCCCTCTGAAGGTGGCCCTCAATGAAAATTATAATTAATGCAGTCGTTTATAGAAATGATGAGCGTCATCTTGCGTAACAAATAGCAGGGCTAAAATTCGATAATGGTGGTCTGGCCCGCTACATCATTCTATGTGGCCCGCGAAAGCCTGGAAAAAATACATATTTAATTGTAATTTATTTTTTTACTAAATGCATTCGTTCTTTCAATTTTGACAGAAAAATATGCATATTTTAAACTTTAATATTATCGGATCATGCCAATTATATCATTATATACTGTATTGCAAAGCTATTTTTGTGAGATAAAACGTTTCCAAACGTTTACTGAGTGTTGTTAAAAGGAAAGGCCATGTAACACAGTGGTAACAATGCCCCTGTGCCAACTTTTTTTGCAATGTGTTGCTGCCATTAAATTCTAAGTTAATGATTATTTGCAAAAAAAAATTCTGTTTCTCTGTTCGAACATTAAATATCTTGTCTTTGCAGTCTAATATATAGTAATATAAGTTGAAAAGGATTTGCAAATCATTGTATTCTGTTTTTATTTACGAATTACACAATGTGCCAACTTCACTGGTTTTGGGTTTTGTATAATGTAGTAACAGACACCTTCACAGCAATATGTACATAATATGTACCATATTTTGGTCGTTTTAATCATTGCCAGAACTAATTCCTCTGCGCATTTATTTCCGTTGCCATACCAGCGCACTTCCGACTTCTGGCAACAACTTTTTGTGTTCCTACTTCCGGGTACAAAGGCGTGTGTGTCTTGGTAACAAACAACGAAGGCGACTATTTTTGCACAAATGAGGATTCACAACTTTATCTTTTGGAAGCTGAATGAATGGAGGATGAACTGCTGCTTATAGAAGCGAGCACAAAGAAGAGGGTGACACGTTGGAGCAGACAGAAGATGATAGGGTGATGTCAGTGTGACACGAAGCTGCAAATGTAGAATTTGGAGACATGTTTCGACATAGATGCCGTGCCTTCCACCAAATAAACCGTCCCGTAATACAGTGTTTTTCAACCTTTTTTGAGCCAAGGCACATTTTTTGCGTTGAAAAAATCCAGAGGCACGCCACCAGCAGAAATCATAAACTCAGTTGACAGTTAAAAGTCGTTGTTGCAATTGTTGGATATGACTTTAAACCATAACCAAGCATGCATCAGTATAGCTGTTGTCTCAAAGTAGGTGTACTGTCACGACCTGTCACATCATGCCATGACTTATTTTGAGTTGTTTGCTGTTTTCCTGTGTGTAGTGTTTTAGTTCTTGTCTTGCGCTCCTATTTTGGTGGCTTTTTCTCTTTTTTTGGTATTTTCCTGTAGCAGTTTCATGTCTTCCTTTGAGCAATATTTCCTGCATGTACTTTGTTTTAGCAATCAAGAATATTTAAGTTGTTTTTATCCTTCTTTGTGTGGACAATGTTGATGAAATGTTCGGATGTACATTGTGGACGCCGTCTTTGCGCCACAGTAAGTTTTTGCTGTCGTCCAGCATTCTGTTTTTGTTTACTTTGTAGCCAGTTCAGTTTTAATTTCGTTCTGCATAGCCTTCCCTAAGCTTTAATGCCTTTTCTTAAGGGCACTCACCTTTTGTTTATTTTTGGTTTAAGCATTAGACACCTTTTTACCTGCATTTACAAAGCAATTAGCTACCGGCTGCCACCTACTGATATGGAAGTACACGGTTACTCTAGACAGCACCGACACTCAACAACAACAACACATATTTTGCAGACTATAATTATTGGTTTGCAAAAAACGTTTTTAACCCAAATATGTGAAATTAGGTAATCTCCCACGCCACACCAGACTGTATCCCTCGGCACACTAGTGTGCCGAGGCTCAGTGGTTGAAAAACACTGCCGTAATAAACCGTAATAAAAAAAAAACATCCCCGGGCACCTGGACCAAAGAGATTTTAATATCGATCATTATACATGCAGAGGCAGCACGTCATGCGTGTTATTACAACTACACTACGTACACTGTCTAGTTAACTGTGTACAAACAAAAGATGAAATAATACTTTACAGACACCGTTGTTCATGTTTTCCAGTCAGTACAAATTGGTATTGCATTGTGCATTACAAACTCCAAACGCGTTTGTGTCGACGTAGAAGCTTGCTTATCTCTTGCCGTAGCTAGCTTTTGCGGTTAATACCGAGGCATGCCGCTGTGTAACTACGCTAGAAAAATAGTTCCTCAGTGTTCGCTCTTACAATTACAATGTCGCTACAGTTTGGTTATTATACCGGTTACAGAACGTAAGTGAAGTATTGTTAACGGTTTTTGAATGCATTTTTAAAGTGATTTAGAGATAGAATTGATTGCTCCCATCAGTTGCATTGCTAGCCACCAAGAACGAGACAAAAAGTAAGTGAAAAAAGTGAAAAAAACCTGCTGACTGAAAAACATGAACAATCATATTACAGTATCTGTATCATGATTTGTGACGTAATGCGTGTATCATGATAAATATAAAGGGTGACTCAATCGATGGACAGTTGTGTCTTTGGTCCAGCTGGCCGGGGACGTTTTTTCTGGTTTATTTGGGTTAAGCACTCTGTTTATGTCGAAATAGCGTGTCTCCAAATTCCACATTTGCAGCTTCGAGTCGATTTCACCTCACTCTATCGGCTTCTGTCTGCTCCAACGTCTCACTCTTCCTCTGTGCTCGCTTCTAAAAGCGGTAGTTCATCCTTTGTTCATTCAGTTTCAAAAAGATAAGGTTGTGAATCTTCATTTGTCCAATAATGGTCGTCTTCGTTGTTTGTTACCACGTCTGCCACACAAGCGAAGTAGGAGCACATTGGAAGTCGGAAGTGCGCTGCTATGGGAACGGAAATAAATGTGCTGAGAAATTAGTGGCAATTAATAAAATGACCGAAATACGGCAAATATTATACATATTACATATTGTTATGAAGGTGTCTGTTACTACATTATATATATACTTGCAGTGTGTATATTGTACATATTACATATTGTTATGAAGGTGTCTGTTACTACATTATATATATACTTGCAGTGTGTATATTGTACATATTACATATTGTTATGAAGGTGTCTGTTACTAAATTATATATATACTTGCAGTGTTTATATTGTACATATTACATATTGTTATGATGGTGTCTGTTATTACATTTTATATATACTTGCAGTGTGTATATTGTACATATTACATATTTTTATGAAGGTGTCTGTTACTACATTATATATATACTTGCAGTGCTTATATTGTACATATTACATATTGTTATGATGGTGTCTGTTTCTACATTATATATATATATACTTGCAGTGTGTATATTGTACATATTCCATATTGTTATGATGGTGTCTGTTACTACATTATATATATATATATTTGCAGTGTGTGTATACAAAATGTTGATGGAGAGTTTTGAAGTTAGAATGCATAAAAAAAAATCACTTTTTTTGGAATTTTGCCTATCGTTCACAATCATTATGAAAAACATGAAGACAGATGTTTTTTTTTGTTTTTTTATGCATTCTAACTTGTAAATAAAAGTCTGCTTACAGCAGAGCCAATGGGAGGTCCTCTCTTCCGCCCATAAAACACAATAAAAAACATCTAAAAACTGCCAAAAATACTCCATTTACATTGCGTGACTTGAATTTTAACCAAATACTAGTGATATTTAAATTTTAAGCGCTAACGCAGACAAGCTATTTAAAGCGGTGCCGTGATCACGAGCTTGCATGCCAATGTTGACATGATTAGCTGCTTCCTCGTTTCCTTGCTCGTCAAACTTTATGATAGGTTATAAATCATGCTTCTCACCTGGGTAGGAGAAGGACGAGGACATATTCCGACAAGTTGGGACACTTTGACAGCCAATTTAGACCCGGTAATGGCGAGAACGACACAAAAAGACAATAGGTTCCACCCCCTTTTCTTCGTGTGGATTATGAGTCATTAATAAATGGGAATATATGAACATCCTAGCAGTCGACGTCCTAATGACAGCAGACCTTGTACAGTAAGTGGTTTTATTATGTTTTTTGGCTCTCTTAAAGTCTGCAGTGAGTAATAATTTAGTGATGTTTAAAAAAAAAAATGTAATTGTTGTGTTGCTTGTTTGAAATGAATGCTTAAAATGAGCAAAATACGTACATTTTAAATGTTATTATACAAATGCCTGTTACTACATTACATATATAGCATGTATATAAAACCTTAATGGAGGTGTTTGGATGTTTTTTAAGGGCTTTACAGGCAGAATAGAGGGCGGCTCCTATAGACGCCATTGTGAGCAGACTTTTGATTGCATTTATTTAATATTTAGAGTGCATTAAAAAAAAAACTTCTGATGTCTTGTCTTTCATAATGATTGTGAACGATATAGGCAAAATTCCAAAAAAAGTGCAGTTCCCCTTTAATCTACTTAATGATACTTTTAAATCCGCGATGCACCGAGACCGTAGTGAACCGCAATGTGGCAAGGGAACACTTGCCTGCCAATATTCGGGCTAAAATATCTTTTTGCATTTTCAAATTTTCTATTTACGATGTTTAGTTGAAATATATACCATTTTAATTCGGAGTCCAGTGGTAATCTTGTACATCATTAGCAATAGTTTCTTCATATTGATGACCCTAATGGCACTTCATTCAGAAAGACTTCATTTTAGGGACAGCCTCCAGTCTTCCCATAAACACCCGCACTCCAAGTAGCGTCCAAGTCATTGTAACATCTTTATAAAAAGAAAGACAGGAAACATTTCAGAAAATTTGCAGAAACACATTAAGAATTTTTGTTTTAGATTTTGCACCGTAAGGGAGGATGGCCGGGACCGTGACAAATCCATTCCAGCATATAGTGGACCTTCTGGATCCCAAAATTGCAAATCAGATGTTCTACAACCTCTCCAAACTGGAAGATCCCCGATATGGTAAGAAAATATCATCTTTCTACTATTTGCTATTATCAAATATCTGTGACTAGTCGTTGGCATTGTTTTTAAACACTTCTGTAATATAGATCATTTTTGACCGGCATCTTTACAGGAAAAACAAATAAAGTACGTTTCTTTCAAGTATCATCCCTGCAGGACGAGGAATAGCTAAACATGCTTAACTACACACCATAACTCACCGGGGTCACAATGTAAACAACGCCATTGTGGATCTACACCTGACATCCACTGTACTGATATCAAGTACAGGCACGTATCTAGTCGATACTACTATGGTTACGTCGATATTTTTTGGCATCACAAGATCTGCTTTCGTTTTTTTTAAAATTCATATTATGTTTATAAACTCAGGAAATATATCCCTGCACACATGAGGACTTTGAATATGACCAATGAATGATCCTCTAACTACTTAGTATCGGATTGATACCCAAATGTGTGGTATCATCCAAAACTAATGTGATGTATCAAACAACAGAAGAATAAGTGATTGTTAGATTTTAACAGAAGTGTAGACAGAACATTTTAAAAGAGAAAGTAAGCAGATATTAACAGTAAATGAACAAGTAGATTAATAATTAATTTTCTGTCACTTGTCCTTAATAATGTTGACAAAATAACAGAATGATAAATGACACAATATGTTACTGCATACATCAGCAGCTAAATTATTTGTTTACTTACTAATAAAAGACACGTTTTCTCGTATGTTCACTATTTTATTTAAGGACTTAACTGCAATAAGAAACATGTTTAATGTACCCTAAGATTTTTTTGTTAAAATAAAGCTTATAATGCAGGTTTTTTGTGGTCCTCTTTATTTAGAAAAGTACTGAAAAGTATCGAAATAATTTTAGTACCGTACCGGTACCAAAATATTGGTATCGTTACAACACTAATATGTATATATCCATCCATCCATCCATTTTCTACCGCTTATTCCCTTCGGGGTCGCGGGGGGCGCTGGAGCCTATCTCAGCTACAATCGGGCGGGAGGCGGGGTACACCCTGGACAAGTCGCCACCTCATCACAGGGCCAACACAGATAGACAAACAATATTCACACTCACATTCAAATATGTATATATGTACATATATATTTATATATATGTAAATATGTGTTTATATATGTAAATATATGTATGTGTATATATATTTTTATAATGTATGTATGAATATATGTGTGTGTATGTATATATACTGTATGTATGTGTATGTATATATATATATATATATATATATATATATATATATATATATATATATATATATATATATATATATATATATATATATATATATACAGTGGGGCAAAAAAGTATTTAGTCAGCCACCCATTGACAATCAATGGGTGGCTGACTAAATACTTTTTTGCTCCACTGTATATATATATATATATATATATATATAATATATAATGTGTATATATGTATATATATATATATATATATATATATATATATATATATATATATATATATATATATATATATATATATATATATATATATATATATATATATAATGTGTGTATATATGTATATGTATACATTATATAGTGTATGCATATATTTTGTATGCATATTTTATATAACCACATATCTTAGAGTGCAAGGTAAAGAAGTCCCTATTGGTAACAGTTGGGTCATACCATAATGCCCACTTAGGCATGAAGTAAGATGAAATTAAAACAATTAAACAAGAAGATACATACCATCAAATGAAACTATCTTGAGAATACTATCATTTGACATCCACTAGCACTACTTTCCAGTCATAATAACTGAATTTGGGAAAATATAATTTTTGTATATTATTCTATTAGACAATAGGAAAAGCTGGATAGTCTTATAATGACTTGAGGACTCTAGGTTCAGTTGCTTGGGCTTCAGGGTAGACTACATTCTTTGTCATTTTGTTTGCTGAGTACCGTATTTTTCGGATTATAAATCACAGTTTTTTTCATAGTTTGGCCGGGGTTGCGACATATACTCTGGAGCGACTTATGTGTGAAAGTATTAACACATTACCGTAAAATATCAAATAATATTATTTATCTCATTCGCGTAAGAGACGAAGCAAATGTCATGAAAATGTAGATGAAAAGATTAGTAGGGATGCCAACTCTGGAACACCCACCATAAAGTTGGCCGTGTGAAAAGACTGGCTCATCCCGGTGAAGTCCTACAACTTTGAGGGATAGTCCTTAGGCTTTGTTTATGGTCATGGCAAAACTCAATTTGACTGGAAACTGAAGACGTTTGAATTCCAACGGCAAGTCTAATGGGATCAAAGGTATTCTTGGAATGAAGACATTGGTTCCTGTGGCTTTGCCTGTCATCACATTTGCTTTAATTACTCTTAGAAGAAGCCGTTTGACCATCAGCATTGTCCCTTTACAAAGGTTTGGGGGATCAAGGTTTCGGAGAAGCATAGTAGGTTCTCCAACCTTAAGGTAAGAGAGTAAGGCAGAAGACCAGGTGGAGCTAAGCTATTAAGGAAATCCGTAGGGTAATTTACAGCTTCCCCTGGATATTTCATGCTTTCTATGGATTTGCAGACAATTATAACTCTAGGAGTAACGATTTAAGAGTATAAGGCTCAGCTCATCAACTGTAACATTGTTAGGAGCGAGTTTAGCTTCTTGTCTGAGCCAGCTTTGGTCTTGGTATTTCATTGCTATGTCTGGGAAGACAGCGTTGATGAAATGACCTTGGCTGGGTTTCTACAAACATTCCAAAAGGTAGGATAACCAGACCATCAGGTTCAGACTCCCGCCTCCTGTTTCCCTCCTGAAATAGTTGCTTTGAGAATATGCTAGTTTCTTGATCTCCTGATAACAGGACTCTCATATTGGTTGATAGTCCAAAGCGTTTAACTTCTGACCACAAGTGTGATTTTTTTTCAAGCAGGCATTCACCTCATCTGCTCGTGTTCCTTTCGGAATCACTGGTAATGTTTCCTGGATATCTTTGGCCAACAGAACAGTTGCTCCACCTTTCCAAAGCTTCAAATGCAGCTTCGTGGCTCATGGTTGCTTCATCTCATATGAAGAGCTTACATTCTTGCAAAGGTCTCCCTCTAGTACAGGGGTCGGCAACCCGCGGCTCCGGAGCCGCATGCGGCTCCTTGACCACTCTGATGCGGCTCAGCTACATACATGCCGACCCCCCCGATTTTCCCAGGAGATTTATGGATCTCAGTGTCTTTCATAGATTACTCCCAGGGAAAAAATAATCCTATTTACACTCTAATTACTAAATAAAGGGCGTGCTCTAATTGCACTGCAGTAATTGTCCTCTATAACATTTACATACAGCGTGCCAGTCCAGCCACATGTTGCATGTTGTTATTACTTGCACACACAGGAGACAGCAAAGCATACTTACTCATCAGCCACACAGCTTACACTGACGGTAGCCGTATCAAACAACTTTAACATCGTTACGTTACAAATATGCGCCACACTGTGAACCCACACCAAAAAAGAATGAAAAACACATTTCTGGAGAACATCCCACCGTAACACAACATAAACACAACACAACCATTACCCAGAATCCCATGCAGCCCTAACTCTTCCGGTCTACATTATACACCCCCACTACCACCAAATCCCCCCCCCCCCTCCGTGCGTTGGTTGAGCGGAAGAATTAGGGCTGCATGGGATTCTGGGTATTGGTACCGTCAGTGTAAGATGTGTGGCTGCTGAGTTAGTACGCCTTGCTGTCACTTACGTGAGCAAGCTGAAATTGCATTCTACGTGTGGTCGAGCAGGTACACTGTTAGGGCAGGCTCTAGAGGGCGCCAAATGCAGTGTCATCACGCTCTGATATTCGGGAGTCTCCCGGGAAAAATGAGAAGGTTGGCAAGTATGACGCTATCAAGCGCCATTCATTCAAAACTCGTGGGCTGCACTAACATCAAATTTCCAAATTAAAGTGCGTGCCAGTGCGTGTGTCGGAGACCCCTGGTTAACATAGCACAAAGCATTTAAGCTTTGTATGCAGTGTTTTTCATTTTAAATTTAAAAATTTTTTTTGTGGCTCCCATTACTTTCTTTAATTTGTGAAACTTGCCAAAATGGCTCTTTGAGTGGTAAAGGTTGCCGACCCCTGCTCTAGTAGATCCACAGCTGATATTACAGGTTACATTTTCTTTTTTGCTGAGGTCTAAAGGTGGCTCAAATGCAGAGTGAGCCGTTCTTCCGCCCTCAAGTAAAGTGGTGGCAATGCCACTGGGTGCAACAGCAATATCACTTCTTTGCCTGATTTTTGCAAGCAGAAGATTGGTAACAATCTTTCCAGTTCCTCCAGGAGCATCCAGAAAGAACAGTCTTCCCTGTTCCTCTTCAATGTTGTGGAGAATGGCCTCATCGGCGGCTTTCTGATCTCCCACACGTCAAGTCTCGTTTTCTGTGATAAAGGCATCAATATTGTAATGTGTCTCTGTTATATGATCAGCTGAAAGTGGGCAGCTATTTGTGATTGGAGCAGGCAAACCATAAACCGACACTCCATCACCTCCCATGGCAATAATGTGGTATTGAAGCTCCAAAGCTTCATTGAAAATGTTTACATTGAAAGCAATTGTATTGGAAATGTTTACATTGAAAGCAACTGTAGTGTCTTGAGTCCTTTGTTGGATCTTGTAAAGCATGTCGTCAGACATATCCTCTTTGTATTTATGCTAAGAGTGCTGGATCAGTCAAGTTGCAAGTCAACATCATCATGGCAAAAAGTCAGTAAAGCTGGTGTGGTGCTCTAGAGGCCGCTGCTTCTTCTAGAGTAAGATCCCAATGGTTGTCATCTTCCAAGAGGCCATGTCTTGGGCAAGCCTCCCTATAGGTGTGGCAGGCATCTTCACCCTGCACACGTGAACTTTCAAAAGATCCGGGCCCTTTCACACAGTGCAAGAGAACACGGAGTGAAAAAGCATTCTTGCTGCTTGGAGTGAACAGTATCAATTCTTCGGATTGCCTCACTTTTTCGGATATTTTCATGTTCACATCCTAGAATTCTGGCTCCATTATTACCCTCCTCCACTTCTTATTGGACCAAGTAGTAGCTTGGGGCATCAGCATAAAGGAGAGTCTGGGCTAAAATGTCCTCTTGACAGAGCTTAAAGAATGCAGTAAGTAGTTTCCTTGGGGTGAGCAATAACCTGCTGGGTGATCTCTTCAGTAAAGAAGACTCTGGCCATTTCGAAGTTGCACAGCCAATCTCCAGATTGCTTCATTTGATGATACTGTATGTATCTTCCTTCATTTTTTTTATTTCGTCTTGTGAACCCCCATCAGTTCAACTCCAAACACAGCCATGTCAGCACAGTTTGTTAATATATTTGGTAACATACTTTATGCTTTTGATACTGTTGTAGTTCTTCACATTGATGTGAACCTGGAATATTTTGGACAAAAGTATGTAGTATGGTATGACCCAACTCTTATCAAAGTGACTTTGTGACCTCACACTCTCAGCAATGTGGTTTGTCCCCAATCCTCAGACGTTCTACCCATGTAGAGGTGATAACCTTCCTGTCCTGTGATAGTTTCTTTAACTAAACCTTTCGGGAACCCCTTGGTGCATTTTCCATCCGTCATGCAAGGTGACGAAGGATTGAGCTGTCCACATGGGCCATGAATCATCTGAGTTCTGATGACATCAGAGAGGACTGGGTCCTGATCGGCATCGGGCAGCTATGCTGAGATGATTGTCTATGTCAACAAGCCTTACCTTATCTTTGCACTCGATGAGGGTATGAGTGTGCGAAATAAGTCGATTTGATTTAAGTGTTTATCACTTGCGACTTTTAAAAACAATACATTTTTAATAAGAAACAGTTACATTAATTCCCATTAAATTGATTAAATTAATAGAAACGCGTGAAAAACTGGAACATAAATGCCCTATAATAAAGGAGCCGGTCAGATCTCTGAAGGTCGCTCGCTGCAGTTAGCCAGTCTGCATTACTTTATTTACAACAAATAAATCGATTATTGATGTTTACTAATCGATTTTACAATCGTCCACGTCCGAGGTGCAAAGCATCTATTATTTCCCCCACTTCTAGTGTACATACTGTACTGTATATACCAGGAGTGGGCATACTACGGCCCGCGTGCCAAATCTGGCCTGTTGGTCTTTTTGATCCGGCCCGCCAAAAAATAAAACAGAATTGAGCAAATTGTGTAATAATTAGGACCCCATTAATTGTCCTGTAATTCCACAGAGTGGCACAATAGGACTGCAGTATGCTTGATTGATTGCACGGCCCAGGTACACTTGTTTTTACTGCTGCTGCTCTGACAGCACAACCGATTTGCAACAGTGAGAAAAGTTGACAGCAAATGTCGGATGTTTAATAAGGAATGGACAGAGGTGGGTAGAGTAGCCAGAAATTGTACTCAAGTAAGAGTACTGTTACTTTAGAGATTTATTACTCAAGTAAAAGTAAGGAGTAGTCACCCAAATATTTACTTGAGTAAAAGTAAAAAATATGTTGTGAAAAAACTGCTCAAGTACTGATTAACTGATGAGCCTGTTCGTTTAATGATGACGGCAACAAATAATGCACAAAAACATAAAAATAGCAATGAGCAAATTCAGAGCCAGGAATGTCTCTTAAACAACTAAAACAATAATATATATTAAATAATAGTACATTTACATTAAAAAAAATAAGGCAAATTGAGCCACAATAACTTAACAGCACCATAGGCTCAGTAGGCAAGATTACAAAGGAAAATAAAAAGTTAGCCTTTACGCAAACCATAAACTGATAGGTGTGGGCTGCACCTGGAAACACACTGATTGGTGTTTCTATGCATGCATGCGTGTGTGTGTGTGTGTGTGTGTGTGTGTGTGTGTGTGTGTGTGTGTGTGTGTGTGTGTGTGTGTGTGTGTGTGTGTGTGTGTGTGTGTGTGTGTGTGTGTGTGTGTGTGTGTGTGTGTGTGTGTGTGTGTGTGTGTGTGTGTGTGTGTGTGTGTGTGTGTGTGTGTGTGTGTGTGTGTGTGTGTGTGTGTGCACCCGCGTGTGTCTATGAGGCTGCAGTGCGTTAATAAATGTCCCCACACGATGTACATTTGACAGTGATTCATAGCAGGGAAGCTAACATCAGCCTACGGTGACAGCCAAAATATCTACTAAGGTTACTTACCGCGATGTGCTTCCTCAAATTTGACTTTGAGTTCATGTAAGCTTAAGCTTGTTAATCATGTGACCGCCTGGCTCTGTTTGATTGGTGAAACGGAGTCAAACGTCACCAGTGACTGCATTTGATTGGTGAAACGCAGGCATGCGATAGATCCTACTTTGAAGGTCTGTCTGACAAACCAAAACAAACAAAGCGTGCATTAACAGATCGATAAAAATCAGTAGCGAGCAGCAAGCTGAATGTAGATAAATAAATGGAGCGGAGTAAAAGTAGCGTTTCTTCTCTATAAATATACTCAAGTAAAAGTAAGTAAGTATGTTGCATTAAAACTACGGTACTCTTAGAAGTACAATTTATCCCAAAAGTTACCCAAGTAGATGTAACGGAGTAAATGTAGCGTGTTACTACCCACCTCTGGGAATGGACAACTAAATACTTTTTCACTGAAGTCCAGTCAAGCGCTGTATGTCTTATTTGCTAAGAAACCGTGGTGATTTTGAAGAAATACAACGTAAGTCGTCATTTCTCCACCAAGCACGCTAATTATGCAAACAACCAGTCAATACAAGAACGGACCGCTAGTGCTAAGAAGTTGGAAGCTAATTTGCAGGCTCAGCAAATCTACGTCTTTATCAGACAAACTACCATCCAAGAGTCAAGTAATCTACTGGCATTCAAATTACCCAAAATGAGTACTGTATTTTCCTGACCGTAGGGCGCACCAGATTATAAGGTGTACTGCCGATGAATGGTCTATTTTCGATCTTTTTTCATATATAAAGCGTACCAGATTATTGAAGGAGTCATATTATTTTATTTTTTCTCTGAATGGAAAACACTACTTTGTGGTCTACATAACATGTAATGGTGGTTCTTTGGTCAAAATGTTGCATAGATGATGTTTTACAGATCATCTTCAAGTTGCTTTCTGACTGTCGCTTCCGGATGCGCCGTTTTGTGGGTGGTCTTATTTACGTGGCTCACCTTCGGCAGCGTCTTTTCCCCGTCATCTTCATTGTAGCGGTGTAGCGTGCAAGGACGGGAGTGGAAGAAGTGTCAAAAGATGGAGCTAACTGTTTTAATGACATTCAGACTTTACTTAAATCAGTAACGGAGCAGCATCTCCTCATCCGAAACAACAACAACACCGGAAATGTGTCCCGTGAAAAAACGTCCGACCAGAACTCTCTAATAATTAAAGTTCCTTGGGTGAATTATGTAAACTCACTACACCGGTATGTTTCAGCGCTTTCATGGCGAGTTTACTGACAGATATATAAGAAAGAACTTTACACTACTTTATTTTAGAAATGGCAACAGCGGAGGATGAATGCCACATAAGAATGTAGAAAGAAGAAGCTTATCGACTACGGTGTCGGCACTGACTACAAAGGCAGAAGCGCGCAATTTTTCAGGATTTATGCAGATGCCAAATACAAATCAGCAGGTACCAGAAGGTAAGAAAAGTTGCTTTTAATTGTTATTGCGAAACAAAACGCCAGATAATGTCTTACCTTATTTACGCACCATAATAATACTCATATGTTTAATGCGCCGACAATCCATCAAGCGGTGCGGCTTCATAGCTTACCAAAGTTGTACTAAAACATTTTGATAGATTTTTGAGCGCTGTGGGTAGTAATGTTCTATGTTTTCAATGGAACATATAAAATGTTGGTGTTGTTTACTTGAGTAATATTGCCATCTCTTATGTTTGACTGCCACCTACTGGTCACACTTATCATTACACTATGTACCAAATAAAATTGCTTCGAGGTCGGCAAGCAAAACCAGAATTATTCCGTACATTAGGTGCACCGGGTTATTAGGCGCACTGTCAAGTTTTGAGGGACAAAAAGGATTTTAAGTGTGCCTTATAGTCCGGATATTGTGTAAATTCTTTTATAACATGTTCTTGTCGAGTCGAGAATATTACATATTATTAATTATTACAGAAGGTTAATTGGTTAGTTACAATGGTACATTGCCATGCAGCAATATACCACGCCCCCTGAACATTATCTGTCTTGAATACACTTATTAATGATGAAAAATTATGCCTATCTGTGATTAATCGCAATAATTTTGAGCTAACTATGAACAAAATGCGATTACACGCGATTAAATATTTTAATCGCTTGACAGCCCGAGTTTAAATATATATATATATATGTATGTATGTACAGTATATGAAATCCGTGTGTGTGTGGTATGGCATGGTTATTATTTGGGGTTTTTTCAGACCGCTTGCCATTCTCCATACGGATTCTCTTGGAGTCCGCCGTCAGGAACTGCGATGGCTTTCTGGTGAAGAAGTCCGATGTGGAGAATATCCTCAACTGGAAGCAGACACAGACGCAGACGATGGAGATCCCATTCAAGCCGGCACGTGTGATACTGCAGGACTTCACGTATGTCCGCCATACCCTCCCGCCCCCCACACACACACAGTTGTTGTTGTATTTTTATGTTTTATACACTTTTATGAATGCAGTTGTCATGTTCAGTGCTTTTTATTAACAACCGTGTCCCACACTGCAGCATGTCACTGTTCAATCAAGAGACTTTGAATGAAATGTGTTTATAGCGGAGTACCTGCCATGGTGGACTTTGCCGCCATGCGTGACGCTGTGATTAAACTGGGTGGCAACCCAGAGAAGATTAACCCTGTCTGCCCTGCTGACCTTGTCATCGACCATTCCGTTCAAGTGGACTTTAACAAAAAGTAAAAAGATACCAAAAAAGACAAAATTATAAATTCTTAAAATGCTCTATTAATACTTTTGCTTTCTCTAGGTCTGATAGCCTTCAAAAAAACCAGAACTTGGAGTTTGAACGCAACAAAGAGAGATTCCAGTTCCTTAAGGTGCATTAATTGGACTTCTTTCTACGCAACTAAGCATTTAACTTATGCCTATTTTGTACATTCCAGTGGGGCTCCCAAGCCTTCAGGAACATGCGTATCATTCCGCCCGGTTCCGGAATTGTTCACCAGGTCAACTTGGAGTACTTGGCCCAAGTGGTGTTCAACCTCAATGGGTATTTTTACCCGGATAGCCTAGTGGGCACAGATTCCCATACCACCATGATCGACGGCCTTGGTGTTCTGGGTTGGGGTAAGTTAAAAATAGTAAACTATTGCAAAAGTCAAACTACATCTCAGGACCATCGGACTGTCATAATGATAATAATGGATTTTATTTATTTAGCGCTTTTCTAGATACACCAAGTGCTTTACAGTGAAAATTCATGCTGATACTGCACATGTAGAGGTTTTATTCAGAATCAGAATACCTTTATTTTCATTGCATGGAAACAACGAAATTGAACAGCAATCCAGCTCAGTGCTTTTAAAACAACCTACATAAAATACTCTTAAAGGCCTACTGAAATGAAATTTTCTTATTTAAACGGGGATAGCAGGTCCATTCTATGTGTCATACTTGATCATTTCGCGATATTGCCATATTTTTGCTGAAAGGATTTAGTAGAGAACATCGACGATAAAGTTTGCAACTTTTGGTCGCTGATAAAAAGCCTTGCCTCTACCGGAAGTAGCGTGACGTCACAGGTTGAAGAGCTCCTCACATCTGTACATTGTTTACACCAGCAGCGAGAGCGGTTCGGACCGAGAAAGCGATGATTACCCCATTAATTTGAGCGACGATGAAAGATTCGTGGATGAGGAAAGTGACAGTGAAGGATTAGAGTGCAGTGCTCCTGCACTGGGTGTATCTTTTTTCGCTCTGACCGTAACTTAGGTACAAGGGCTCATTGGATTCCACACTTTCTGCTTTTTCTATTGTGGATCACGGATTTGTATTTCAAACCACCTCCGATACTATATCCTCTTGAAAATGAGAGTCGAGAACGCGAAATAGACATTCACAGTGACTTTTATCTCCACGACAATACATCGGTGAAGCACTTAAGCTTCGGAGCTAACGTGATAGCATCGTGCTTAACTGCGGATAGAAACAGAAGGAACATGCCCCTGACTGGAAGGATAGACAGAAGATCAACAATACTACTATTACTTCTACTATCAGGAGACACCGAACCAAACCCTGGACCTGTAACCACACGGTTAATGCTGTCCAGCCTGGCGAAGCCTAGCAATGCTGTTGCTAACGACGCCATTGAAGCTAACTTAGCTACGGGACCTCGACAGAGCTATGCTAAAACATTAGCTCTCCACCTACGCCAGCCCTCATCTGCTCACCACCACCCGTGCTCACCTGCGTTCCAGCAATCGACGGCGCGACGAAGGACTTCACCCGATCATCGATGCGGTCGGCGGCTAGCATCGGATAGCGCGTCTGCTATCCAAGTCAGAGTCCTCCTGGTTGTGTTGCTGCAGCCAGCCGCTAATACACCGATCCCACCTACAGCTTTCTTCTTTGCAGTCTTCATTGTTCATTAAACAAATTGCAAAAGATTCACCAACACAGATGTCCAGAATACTGTGGAATTTTGCGATGAAAACAGAGCTTTTTGTATTGGATACAATGGTATCCGAATACTTCCGTTCAATCCGGGAAGTCACGCGCAAACGTCATCACACCGAGACGTTTTCAGCCGGATATTTCCCGGGAAATTTAAAATTGCACTTTATAAGTTAACCCGGCCGTATTGGCATGTGTTGCAATGTTAAGATTTCATCATTGATATATAAACTATCAGACTGCGTGGTCGGTAGTAGTGGGTTTCAGTAGGCCTTTAAGACAACAAACAATAATACACATTTTAAAAACATAATAAACATTTTAAAAACATATTTATTGCACAGCAGATCTCTATCAGAGTTAAGCAAGTTTATAAAGTGGTGAGTGTTCAGGTAAGTGCAGAGTTTAGGGCAATAACAGCTCTAGGATATAAACTGTTTTTCAGTCTATTTGTCCTTGTTTTGATGGTCTTATAGGGCCTCCCTGAGGGCAAGAGTTCAAGCCAGTGGTGACCTGGGTGGGATGAGTCCCTGAGCATGCTGTTTGCTCTCCTGCTGCAGTGTCTTTTATACAGGTCCTCTAGAGATGTAAGAGGACATGCAGTGATCTTCTGGGCCGCATTTATGACCCCCTGTAATTTATTTCTCTCTGCCACCGTGCAGCTAGAAAACCACACGGACCACATTGACTGTTGCAATAAGAGTTAATCTTGATATACTTGCTTAATGGGCAGTGGGCACCACTTTAAATCGGGTGCCCGCAAAGGTGGTATGATCTTGATAGGCGTTTCTTGGTGTTTTTTCCCGACAAAAAAACCTGAAAGTGATCAACAAACTGACAAACCTTTGTAATACTTTATTTCGATTAGGAAAAAGCCGCAAATTGCCTACAAAATAAGAACAAAATAAACTTGGAATGACCAGGAAAGAATAAGAATAAGGCTGCTTCTACACTAAGCCGGCTAAGGTTATACAGGGTATATCCCACCTAACCTTATCCCTGTCCACACACACAAAATGCCATCGTTTAAGACCCCCTACCCCTCTGTCCGCTGGCGCAACGCGACCTAGTACACATGTGAGGTGCATATATCATATGTCATAGTCACCTCTGACCTGGAAGTGTATCCTTACCCTGTGTTTCAATGTAGCCTATTGCTACATTTCTTTTAACAGTAAAACTTGCTCGCCTCACCATCAGCAGCTGTTAGACTAGCCCTATTGTAGTGAATCACACCTAAGCCATCATACATGAATCATATCTTTAATGGAAGGGTGAAAGTAAACAAAGTGATAAACAACATTTAACAACAATAAATCTAGGGATCTACATATCTGGTCAGGACACTCCTCATTCTTTTACCTTCACCTTCATTGTCCATTCTTGCAATCCTGCCTGTGCTTGGAGGCTGAAATTGGCGGTCGTACTTGACGGCCACAACCATTTCATGGCTTCACAATGGTTATAGGGTACAAAACTAAACGTTGAGTAATCGCTCGACGTACATCGCGGACAATAACTGATAGTCTGCTTTGCCAGTCCAAATGCATTCGCTGTTTTCCGTAGTCTTCACTCGTCCACGGGAGCACGCATTTTCGTTGTCTCCCCTTCGACAAATGGACAAAGTTTTTCGCCAAGTAGAATCACAGCTGACCTGGACATTCGAAAGTTCTCTTGCCGTTTCTCTGGCACAACACACTCGTTGACAAACTTATCCCACCGGCTTTTTTGCCGATATTCCGATATTGTCCAACTCTTAATTACCGGTACCGATATATACAGTCGTGGAATTAACACATTATTATGCCTAATTTTGTTGTGATGCCCCGCTGGATGCATTAAACAATGTAACAAGGTTTTCCAAAAGAAATCAACTCAAGTTATGGAAAAAAATGCCAACATGGCACTGCCATATTTATTATTGAAGTCACAAAGTGCATTATTTTTTTATCATGCCTCAAAACAGCAGCTTGGAATTTGGGACATGCTCTCCCTGAGAAAGCATGAGGAGGTTGAGGTGGGCGGGGTTGGGGGGGGAGGGGTTATGAGTAGGGTTTTAGCGGGGGGTGTATATTGTAGCGTCCCGGAAGAGTTAGTGCTTCAAGGGGTTCCGGGTATTTGTTCTGTTGTGTTTATGTTGTGTTACGGTGCGGATGTTCTCCCGAAATGTGTTTGTCATTCTTGTTTGGTGTGGGTTAACAGTGTGGCGCATATTTGTAACAGTGTTAAAGTTGTTTATACGTCCACCCTCAGTGTGACCTGTATGGCTATTGACCTTGCATTCACTTGTGTGTGTGAAAAGCCGTAGATATGTGATTGGGCCGGCACACAAAGGCAGTGCCTTTAAGATTTATTGGCGCTCTGTACTTCTCCCTACGTCCGTGTACCACTCCGTACAGCGGCGTTTTAAAAAGTCATACATTTTACTTTTTGAAACCGATACCGATAATTTCCGGTATTACATTTTAAAGCATTTATTGGCCGATAATATCGGACATCTCTAGTATTCATGTGTGATTTCCACAAGCGTCTGTACATGTAGAAGAAGGAGAAACACGGGCATGTCTGGATGACTTGCCTCCATCTTTCCAGTGGTTACCTCCGAGTTAAGAAATACACGGCGCACGTACCCGTGTAAAAAATTACCCAAGGAGAGCAACCTTAAACGATGGGTTAGTGTGGCTGACACGGGGCTTAGGCTAAATAATTATTTGTTTAAGGAGTTATTTGGCTTAATGTAGACAGGTTGATAACAAGTACACATATATTGGGGCCATGAAGTACCTCACAGACATGCAGTATGTCAATGAGATTGACATTGTTGGACCAGAAAGATGGTCCCATGGACACCAGCAGTGAGCACAAACCAGATGGTTAAGGGGACTAGTTTAGCTGGTATCATTAAGAATTTGCAAGTTGTATATGTTGCTGAATGCTTTTAAAAGCCAAAATACTGATTGTCTTGACTGATTGTTCTAGGTGTGGGTGGAATCGAAGCAGAGGCGGTGATGCTTGGTCAACCAATCAGTATGGTTCTTCCTGAGGTCGTTGGATATAAGTTGTACGGAACCCCGGAAAAGTTCATTACCTCTACAGACATTGTCCTCACCGTTACAAAGGTAATCAGATTTGATTTTAATCTGTGATATTAAACGGTCTTGATCCTACTGTACTTTTTCCAGCACCTCCGCGAAGTGGGCGTCGTGGGAAAGTTTGTGGAATTTTTCGGGCCGAGCGTGGAGCAGCTGTCCATCGCAGACAGAGCAACCATCTCCAACATGTGTCCAGAGTACGGAGCGACTGCTGCGTTCTTTCCGGTAGATAATGTGAGCATCGAGTACCTCAAGCAGACAGGTGAGGGGCCATTTGTTTAATCAATAGTTTTAAAATGAAAAGTTTACAGGGGAAAACATTAGGGCTGTGAATCCTTGGGCACCGCACATTCGATTCCATTTGATTCAGAATCGATTCTCGATTTAAAACGATTCCCTATTCAAAATCAATACTTTTTAATAACATCCGGTGCCAGTTCAATGATTAACTATATTCCTTTCTAAAATAGATAAATGGCTGCGATATGTTTTTGTTTAATAGAATTCTACACAACATTTAATAAAGTCATATACAAATAAGGCAACAAGAGAAGTATCCCACACTTTTATTTTCTAAAGTAAATCTGTAGAGCAGATATATATTGTGGAGGGGGGCGTGGCCTGCGGGCCTGCAGCGAAGCAGGGTGTGCTAGGACCGGCCTCAAAATCAGCGACAGGTGCGTAGATGGCCCACCTGGGCCTTGTTATCTAATCACCTGTCGCTCTGTTATAAGCAGTAGCCAGGAGGAGAGACGGGGTTGGAGCTGGAGGGGAGCTGGAGGGGAGCTGGCATGAGAGCGAGACTGAAAGAGACTAAAAGACAATTGCTGGAAAGCAACCTGGGACATTACGTCAAAATAAAACGATATTATAACCCTGAAACAGGCTCTCATGTCGGTGTTTGGTGGTCTGAAGAACCCCCTGGAGGGCAACCTCCACATGCATTTTGAGTTAGGGTTGCGTGTATTTTCAATGTACGTTCAGGGTTAAGAAAGGGGTTAAAAACAAATCAAATTGTGCGCGCAGCAGCATTCGTGAGGGAGGGGCAGAGACAGAGAGCAAGAGAGTTATGATAAACGCGATGCGTCGCCAGGCTCTACTTATTATCCATAGATTTATCAGATTTAATTATTTATTATCTATAGCAGGGGTGTCAAAAGTGTGGGCCATTTGCGGCCCACAGCTAATGTTTTAAAAACCCACGGCACATTCTGAAAATACTATTAAAATAAACAAAAACATAACAAAAGTGAAATAAAAAAGCTTAAAGGTTAAATGTAAATTAGAAAAAGTTGCAATGTTGACTAATAAAACAAAGCTGTTTTTTTTTTCTTTCAAACTGTCATTGCTCAAAACATAATATTGAATCAAAATCAATGTTATTATGAATTATTGACCTATCCAAGGTTCCGATTACTTCACATCAAATATTCCACTAAGAAAAATATTTTTGGTGGAAGATTTTGCAAATTTGGTAAATAAATAACCCAAAAATGTATATTTTGTTGTTTTCTTACTGTACCGAAAATGAACCGAACCGTGACCTCTAAACCGAGGTACGTATCGAACCGAAATTTTTGTGTACCGTTACACCCTTACAACTAAGTCAATTTACCAAAACTGTATTTATTAAACAGTTATTAAGCAGTGGCACAAACATTCATGTCATTTCCAAAACAGAAAGTGCAAGATTGTCAAAGACATTTTAAAACAAGCTATTAGTGCACTTTTGTGCATGATGACACTAAGATGGCATATCAAAACAACACTAAATTAAGTGCACTTTTGTGCATGATGTCACACAAGATATTTCAATAAGTGTCACATAAAAATGAGCTGCATATCAAATAGTATATGTCCTACAGTGTTGATGTGGAAACGGTTGCTTCGGCATTTTGTGGGTGTGGCACCGAACGGAGATGTTGACATGCAGAGTTTGAAGCACTCTTCATTCTCTAGCGGGTGACTTTTCAAATGATGCTACATTAGCAGTGCTGTTACTTTTTGTAGCAACGCTTTTGCCGCATAATTGTTCAACATATTCCCGCTTGAAGCCAAACCACCGCCAGACGATGGACCCCGTGCTGTTTTTCTTGGGAATTAATTCTTCCTCCATTTGATACCAAATTCGCACCTTCTCTCTCTCGTATTACCACCCGCACCACTCCGTTAGCATCACAGCTAATGTTACCATGTCGCTACCTGTCTGCTCCGCGGGAGCGTGTGATGTTGCACACGTGACGTATGTAAGAAGGTGCACTTGTTTTAGGTCTCTGTGAGAAGGAGAGACAAGAAAGAGGGAGAAACGCATGCAGTTTAATGCCCGCTAAAAGCAACTGCATGAGAACGTATACTCGAATATCACGATATAGTCCATTTCTATATCGCACAGAGACAAACCCGCGATATATCGAGTATATCGATATATCGCCCAGCCCTAGCTCTGTCTGACACGCTTGGTCCAAGGAAGCAACATGAAGTCATTACTGCAGTTTTGAGGGTGATTCATTTTCCCTTTGAGTAAAAAACAATACATTACATGCAGATGGATTTGCAGGACTATATGGACCAGACTATGATGGAAAAAGATAGCCTTTTGCGGTCAACAGAAGTAACGGCACCCTATCTCACGCTCTCTCTATACAAGACAAAAGGATTCACAGGCAGGTGCAGGTGTTATTCATTCAGCAATCATTCAGCCCCACACCCACTATCCCAGGTGACAAGTGAGAAACAAATCCCTGCCTCTACAGTGCCTTTATTTGTAGTGGACAGTGGTAGCCCTGAAAGTACAGACGCCTTGACTGACCTACTTTAAAGGCCTACTGACACCCACTACTACCGACCACGCAGTCTGATAGTTTATATATCAATGATGAAATCTTAACATTATAACACATGCCAATACGGCCGGGTTAACTTATAAAGTGACATTTTAAATTTGCCGCTAAACTTCCGGTTCGAAACGCCTCTGAGGATGACGTATGCGCGTGACGTAGACCGGCGAACACGGGTATGCCTTCCACATTGAAGCCAATACGAAAAAGCTCTGTTTTCATTTCATAATTCCACAGTATTCTGGACATCTGTGTTCGTGAATCTGTTGCAATCATGTTCATTGCATTATGGTGAAGGAAGCTGAGCAAGCAAAGAAGAAAGTTGTCGGTGCGAAATGGACGTATTTTTCGAACGTAGTCAGCAACAACAGTACACAGCCGGCGCTTCTTTGTTTACATTCCTGAAAGATGCAGTCAAGATGGAAGAACTCGGATAACAGAGACTCTAACCAGGAGGACTTTTGACTTCGATACACAGACGCCTGTAGAGAACTGGGACAACACAGACTCTTACCAGGATTACTTTGATTTGGATGACAAAGACGCAGACGTGCTACTGTGAGTATGCAGCTTTGGCTTCTAAACATTTGATCGCTTGACCGTATGTGCGCAACTTTTTTTTGCGTATGTACGTAACTTTTTTTAAATATATAAGCTTTATGAACCTTGGGTTAGGTGAACGGTCTTTTGGGCTGAGTGATTGTGTGTGTTGATCAGGTGTTTGAATTGTATTGGCGTGTTCTATGGAGCTAGGAGCTAGCATAGGAGCTAGGAGCTAGCATAACAAACACGCAGGTGTTTTTATGCAGGATTAATTTGTGGCATATTAAATATAAGCCTGGTTGTGTTGTGGCTAATAGAGTATATATATGTCTTGTGTTTATTTACTGTTGTAGTCATTCCCAGCTGAATATCAGGTACCGTGAGTATGCAGCCTTGGCTGCTAAACATTTGATAGCTTGACCGTATGTGCGCGTCACGTACGTAACTTTTTAAAAATATATAAGCTTTATGAACCTTGGGTTAGGTGAACGGTCTTTTGGGCTGAGTGATTGTGTGTGTTGATCAGGTGTTTGAATTGTATTGGCGTGTTCTATGGAGGTAGGAGCTAGCAGAGGAGCTAGGAGCTAGCGTAACAAACACGCAGGTGTTTTTATGCAGGATTAATTTGTGGCATATTAAATATAAGCCTGGTTGTGTTGTGGCTAATAGAGTATATATATGTCTTGTGTTTATTTACTGTTGTAGTCATTCCCAGCTGAATATCAGGTCACAGCATCTTCCCTATCTGAATAGCTTCAACTCCCCACTAGTCCTTCACTTGCACTTTACTCATCCACAAATCTTTCATCCTCGCTCAAATTAATGGGGAAATTGTCGCTTTCTCGGTCCGAATCTCTCTCACTTCATGCGGCCATCATTGTAAACAATAGGGAACTTTGCGTATATGTTCAACTGACTACGTCACGCTACTTCCGGTAGGGGCAAGCCTTTTTTTTATCAGATACCAAAAGTTGCAATCTTTATCGTCGTTGTTCTATACTAAATCCTTTCAGCAAAAATATGGCAATATCGCGAAATGATCAAGTATGACACATAGAATAGATCTGCTATCCCCGTTTAAATAAAAAAAATTCATTTCAGTAGGCCTTTAAGTGATGATGCCAGTGCATGACTCCGCCATGCGAGGGGGCATCCCCTGCAAATGACCACCACAATCTTATTTATGCACGTCTGCTGTTCTCACCAATGACCCTGGGACTTTTCGGCTGAATCTAAACAAGTCTAATCTCTTTTTTTTTTGTTTGGTCAATTCAGGGCGAGAACCAGAAAAGCTGTCCTACATCTCAAAGTATTTGAAGGCAGTGTCCATGTTCCGAGATTACAGTAATGTCGCGCAAGATCCGGATTTCAGTCAGGTCAGTCATGTCAGTCGCTTTAAATAGTGATCAAAGATAGACTCCTCACAGTAACTGTGGCACATTATAACCACTTCCTCTCTCAACATTTCGGTAAAGGTTGTCGAGTTGGACCTTGGTACTGTGGTTCCCTGCTGCAGTGGCCCAAAAAGACCTCAGGACAGAATTGCTCTTTCAGACATGAAAAAAGACTTTGAAACCTGCCTGGCAGCAAAGGCGAGTTCCACACTCAACGCAAATCACCGTTTTCAAGTTTGTTTCACGCTTTCAAGGTCATTCCTTTTCTAAAACTGCAAACCAAATTGTTAGACTGGGCGACAACATGACCGTGATCATTGATCGTGATCAATTTCAGGTAGACTACATTGTGATAGGCCTCGCCTAAAAATGTAATTTCTGATTTTTGTCACCAAAAAATGGATTCGTGATGTTTTCCCCTATTTTTTTAAAGGTACCAATGAATACAAATTACAGCGATCATTCCAAATATTTCATCTGATCAAAAACTAGTTGTACTTCATACAAGTGTTGTCATAGTGTTGGCACTAGGAATTTTCAAAATGGGGTCCCTTGGACCCCATCAAGTCATAAAAATGGGGTCCCACAGTACATTTTTGGGGTCCCACTTTTTTGTAACCGTTTTGAAAACAAATGATAAATGTATGCATTATCCTGTTATATCTCACATTCTATATTGTTTTGGAAAAAGGATGTCATAACCGTTACTTAATTCATTTTAAAAAATAATACAAAAGAAAACCAATTTTTATGCATATGTAAATGTACAAACCCCGTTTCCATATGAGTTGGGAAATTGTGTTAGATGTAAATATAAACGGAATTCAATGATTTGCAAATCATTTTCAACCCATATTCAGTTGAATATGCTACAAAAACAACATATTTGATGTTCAAACTGATAAACATTTTTTTTTGCAAATAATCATTGACTTTAGAATTTGATGCCAGCAACACGTGACAAAGAAGTTGGGAAAGGTGGCAATAAATACTGATAAAGTTGAGGAATGCTCATCAAACACTTATTTGGAACATCCCACAGGTGAACAGGCAAATTGGGAACAGGTGGGTGCCATGATTGGGTATAAAAGTAGATTACATGAAATGCTCAGTCATTCACAAACAAGGATGGGGCGAGGGTCACCACTTTGTCAACAAATGCGTGAGCAAATTGTTGAACAGTTTAAGAAAAACCCTTTTCAACGAGCTATTGCAAGGAATTAAGGGATTTCACCATCTACGGTCCGTAATATCATCAAAGGGTTCAGAGAATCTGGAGAAATCACTGCACGTAAGCAGCTAAGCCCGTGACCTTCGATCCCTCAGGCTGTACTGCATCAACAAGCGACATCAGTGTGTAAAGGATATCACCATATGGGCTCAGGAACACTTCAGAAATCCACTGTCAGTTGGTCGTTACATCTGTAAGTGCAAGTTAAAACTCTCCTATGCAAGGCGAAAACCGTTTATCAACAACACCCAGAAACGCCGTCGGCTTCGCTGGGCCTGAGCTCATCTAAGATGGACTGATACAAAGTGGAAAAGTGTTCTGTGGTCTGACGAGTCCACATTTCAAATCATTTTTGGAAACTGTGGACGACGCGTCCTCCGGACCAAAGAGGAAAAGGACCATCCGGATTGTTATAGACGCAAAGTTGAAAAGCCAGCATCTGTGATGGTATGGGGGTGTATTAGTGCCCAAGACATGGGTAACTTACACATCTGTGAAGGCGCCATTAATGCTGAAAGGTACATGCAGATTTTGGAGCAATATATGTTGCCATCCAAGCAACGTTACCATGGACGCCCCTGCTTATTTCAGCAAGACAATGCCAGCCACGTGTTACATCAACGTCGCTTCATAGTAAAAGTGCGGGTACTAGACTGGCCTGCCTGTAGTCCAGACCTGTCTCCCATTGAAAATGTGTGGCGCATTATGAAGCCTAAAATACCACAAAGGAGACCCCCGGACTGTTGAACAACTTAAGCTGTACATCAAGCAAGAATGGGAAAGAATTCCACCTGAGAAGCTTAAGAAATGTGTCTCCTCAGTTCCCAAACGTTTACTGAGTGTTGTTAAAAGGAAAGGCCATGTAACACAGTGGTGAACATGCCCTTTCCCAACTTCTTTGGTATGTGTTGCAGCCATGAAATTCTAAGTTAATTATTATTTGCAAAAAAAAATAAAGATTATTAGTTTGAACATCAAATATCTTGTCTTTGTAGTGCATTCAATTGAATATGGGTTGAAAAGGATTTGCAAATCATTGTATTCCGTTTATATTTACATCTAACACAATTTCCCAACTCATATGGAAACGGGGTTTGTATTCAGTTACAAACATTCATTCCCTTTCCTCTTTCCTTCATAGATATAAACGTTACCGCTGCCGCCCCAAAATCAAAGTTCTCTGGCTGACAAGGACCACTGACACATCTAATCTCTGCATATTTCACTAGAATACCCTTATGGGCATTACATATATCAAAATCAAGTGCTTACTGTACTGTTTACTTGTTGAAATACCCTTTTTAGAGCAAATATCTACCCATACGACCACTTTGCTGCTGCCAAAAATTGATTTGAAGGGTATTTCAACAAGTAAACAGTACAAGTAGGTACTTGATTGTGATATATGTAATGCCCATTAGGGTATTCTGGTAAAATATGCAGAGTTAAGATGTCAGTATCAAAATATTACTTGAAATCAACTCTTGGTAACATCAAAGTGGTCGTTTGGATAGATTTTAGCTTTGTAAAGGGTATTTCAACAAGTAGACAGTACAGTAGGTACTTGATTTTGACATATGTAATGCTCATAAAGGTATTCTAGTCAAATATGCGTGTGTAAACATCAAAATATTACGTAGAATCACTTTTTGTCAGGCAATATTACATTTAAAGAAAATGTTACATAAATTAATACATCCAAACACTTTATAAATACTTATTATGTGCACAAAAAAATAACAGTTACAATTGTATGTATCTTCCAAACAAGAAAGAGGTTTTATCACATCAACATCTGACTAACTACAGTCCGTTAAATCTCAATAATACCACAGAAAAGGCAAACTGGGGGAGGCGTGGCGCGGTTGGGAGAGTGGCCGTGCCAGCAACCTGAGGGTTCCTGGTTCAATCCCCATCTACCAACCTAGTCACGTCCGTTGCGTATTGAGCAAGACACTTCACCCTTGCTTCTGATGTGTCGTGGTTAGGGCCTTGCGTGGCAGCTCCCGCCATCAGTGTGTGAATGTGTGTGTGAATGGGTGAATGTGGAAGTAGTGTCAAAGCGCTTTGAGTACCTTGAAGTAGGGCTGGGCGATATGGCCTTTTTTTAATATGGCGATATTTTAAGGCCATATCGTGATACACGATATATATCTCGATATTTTGCCTTAGTCTTGAATGAACACTTGATGCATATAATCACAGCAGTATGATGATTCTATGTGTCTACATTAAAACATTTTTCTTCATACTACATTAATATACGCTAATTAAAAACTTTCATGCAGAGAAGGAAATCAGAACTAAAAAAAATCACTATTTTTTTCATACGGTGTTGATCTGGAAATGTTTGCCTCAGCATTTTGATGGTGTGGGCGTGTGGCACCGAACGGAGATGTTGACATGCGGAGTAAGCACTCTTCATTCTCTAGCAGGTGACTTTTCAAATGATGCTACATATTAGCAGTAATGCTACTTTTTATAGCAACGCTTTTGCCCCACACTTGACAAATTACGGTGGTCTGTTCGACATATTCCCACTTGAAGCCAAACCACCGCCAGACGATGGACCCCCTGCTGTTTTTGGGTGAATGAATTCTTCCTTCATTAGTTACCAAATTCGCACCTTCTCTCTCTCGTATTACCACTCGCACGGCTGCGCTAGCATCACAGCTAACGTTACCCATGCTGCTACCTCTCTGCTGCGCGAGGGCGTATACGTATGTGACGTATGTCGTGACAGTATGTGTGACGTGTGTAAGAAGGTGTGCTTGTCTGTCTGTGAGAAGGAGACACAGGAAAGAGCGATGAGAGCCTGTAGTGTAATGCCAGAATCTAAAAGCAACTGCGTGAGAACGTATACTCGAATATCACGATATAGTCATTTTCTATATCGCACAGAGACAAACCCGTGATATATCGCGTATATCGATAGATCGCCCAGCCCTACCTTGAAGGTAGAAAAGCGCTGTACAAGTATAACCCATTTACCATTTACCATTTAACTGTCATTTTCCAGACACAATAAAGGCTTAAATAAAGTCAAACACGTAGCGTTACAATAACCACGAAGATAAAGTTTTTGTCAAAGGCATAGATGTGTGTGCCCAAGTTAAAGGAAAGGACAGGCTGTCTTCTTCTAATGTATTTATTACAATCTTTGCAAGCTGGGTAACATTTGCTGTGGTCTGGAACAACATGGCACACAATCAGAAATGCAGCCAATATTACATACAGATAATGTGTCATCCTCGACAGCACACTCTCCTTTCAAGCCCACATAAACAACATCACCCGGTCTGCTTACTTTCATCTACGAAACATTAATCGACTTCGCCCATCCCTTACCCCACATACTGCTGCCATACTAGTCCATAGCCTGGTCACCTCTCGCCTGGACTACTGCCACTCTCTCCTGTTTGGTCTCCCTCACAAGTCACTTCACAAACTTCAGCTTCTCCAGAACTCTGCAGCCCGGATAATCACCAGAACCTCTTCAATCCAGCACATCACCCCTGTTCTGCAGCAACTCCACTGGCTACCCATCAAACACCTTATTCACTTTAAAATAATTCTCCTCACTTTCAAAGCTATCCATAACCTCTCTCCGTCATATCTCGCTGACCTGCTCCATGTCGCCACACCCTCACGTTCCCTAAGATCTTCTTCATCCATCATCTCACTGTCCCCTTATTTAAACTGTCCACCATGGGTGCCCCTCATCTTTGGAACTCATTACCACCAGACCTTTGTCACTTGGACTCAATATCCCTCTTCAAATCAAGACTCAAAACACACCTATTCCTGACTGCTTATTCATTGTAAATCTTATCGATCTTTGTTGTTGTTGTTTTTATCCAATTGATTTTATTGTTTTGATTTTGTACGGTGTCCTTGAGTGCCCAGAAAGGCGCCTTATGTGTAAAATGTATTATTATTATTATTATTATGAGACATGGAAGTACAGTATAAATTAGATACACAGAGGACATAAGTAAAGGAAATTAAATGATCTCAAATATACCTTCAAACAGGGCATAATAATGCAATATGTACACACAGCCAGCCTAAATAGCATGTAAGCATGGATTCTTAGCACTCCTCGCTAGTCAGTACCATCAACAAAGCTCACCTTTGTGCATCCACGCACAGCATAAAACATTTGGTGGACAAAATGAGACAAAGGAGTGGCATAAAACACGTCTTTCTGTGGCAGCGACGGACAAAGTTGTACACGTAAACCAACTACGGTGAGTCCAAGGACTGCCAAAATTAGTAGGACAAAATGGCGCTGGCCAAATGCTCTCATCAGTGAAGCATAAACACAAACATATTAAACAGTGGGCTTTTTGACAAATAGGAAGGTTTGTCCTATGTTTGACCTCCTAAAGAAACATTAATAAAACAACAAATATATTTTTCCCCTTATCTTTGTCCATTTTTGAAAAAGCTCCAGGGAGCAACTACGGCGGTGCTAAAGAGCCGCATGCAGCTCCAGAGCCACGGGTTGCTGACCTGGACCTATAGCCCCAAAAAACTTGATTCCTAGGAACACTTAAAGGCCTACTGAAATGATTTTTTTTTATTTAAACGGGAATAGCAGATCCATTCTATGTGTCATACTTGATCATTTCGCGATATTGCCATATTTTTGCTGAAAGGATTTAGTAGAGAAAATCGACGATAAAGTTCGCAACTTTTGCTCGCTGATAAAAAAAAGCCTTGCCTGTACCGGAAGTAGCGTGACGTCACAGGAGCTAGTATTCCTCACAATTCCCCATTGTTTACAATGGAGCGAGAGAGATTCGGACCGAGAAAGTGATGATTACCCCATTAATTTGAGCGAGGATGAAAGATTCGTAGATGAGGAACGTTACAGTGAAGGACTTGAGAGGCAGTGATGGACGTATCTTTTTTCGCTCTGACCGTAACTTAGGTACAAGCTGGCTCATTGGATTCCACACTCTCCTTTTTTTATTGTGGATCACGGATTTGTATTGTAAACCACCTCGGATACTATATCCTCTTGAAAATGAGAGTCGAGAACGCGAAATGGACATTCAGTGCCTTTTATCTCCACGACAATACATCGGCGAAATGCTTTAGCTACGAGCTAACATGATAGCATCGTGCTTTAACTGCATATAGAAACAAAAAAATAAACCCCTGACTGGAAGGATAGATAGAAAATCAACAATACTATTAAACCGTGGACATGTAAATACACGGTTAATGCTTTCCAGGCTGGCGAAGGTTAACAATGCTGTGCTAACGACGCCATTGAAGCTAACTTAGCAACTTAGCAACGGGACCTCACAGAGCTATGCTAAAAACATTAGCTCTCCACCTACGCCAGCCAGCCCTCATCTGCTCATCTACTCATCAACACCCGTGCTCACCTGCGTTCCAGCGATCGGCAGAAGGACGAAGGACTTCACCCGATGCGTTTGGCGGCCCGGAGACGTAGGAAGTCAAGGTGAGGTCGGCGGCTAGCGCGGCTAGCGCTCCAACAAAGTCCTCCTGGTTGTGTTGCTGTAGTCCGCTGCTAATACACTGATCCCACCTACAACTGTCTTCTTTGCAGCCTTCATTGTTCATTAAACAAATTGCAAAAGATGTCCAGAATACTGTGGAATTATGAAATGAAAACAGAGCTTTTTGTATAGGATTCTACGGGGGTACCATAACTTCCGTTACTCTGACTTCGTCACGCGCATACGTCATCATACCGCGACGTTTCAGCCGGATATTTCCCGGGAAGTTTTAAATGTCACTTTATAAGTTAACCCGGCCGTATTGGCATGTGTTGCAATGTTAAGATTTCATCATTGATATATAAACTATCAGACTGCGTGGTCGCTAGTAGTGGCTTTCAGTAGGCCTTTAAACCCCTATCATGTTTTTTTTTGTTTGTTTTGTCTTTGCACAAATGTAACTTTTTATATTCTTTTGTGGCCAACTTCAGCAAGGTTTCAAGGGTTTTGCCATATCCTCTGACTCCCAAAGCAAAACGGTTCCATTCCAGTTCAACGGCAAAGAGTACACATTAAGTCACGGCTCAGTGGTTATTGCGGCTATCACCAGCTGCACAAACACCAGCAACCCGTCCGTCATGCTTGGAGCAGGTAGGTAAGCCCTAGTCTTTTCCTTTTTTGGCCTTTTGATATGATTAATAAGATGTTTACTTCCAGGACTCCTGGCTAAAAAGGCAATAGAGAATGGTTTAAGTGTGAAGCCTTACATAAAGACAAGTCTTTCACCCGGCAGTGGAGTGGTAACGTCCTACCTAAAGGAGAGTGGCGTAATGGACTACCTCTTTCAGTTGGGGTAAGCAGGCACCATCCCCAACCTGGTCTTTGTCAGCTGCCGTTCTAATGTTTCTGGTAATCATTGCTGCTTTTGTCCTTTCAGCTTTGAGGTTGTCGGCTACGGTTGCATGACATGTATAGGAAACAGTGGGCCTCTCCCTGAGCCAGTTGTGGAGGCCATCACCCAGGTAACGATCTTTTAACGGCTGTCTCCACATTGGCACAAATGGGTTGTACTTGGGTTATATTTGTATCAATCATCAATCAATCAATGTTTATTTATATAGCCCTAAATCACAAGTGTCTCAAAGGGCTGCACAAGCCACAACGACATCCTCGGTACAGAGCCCACATACGGGCAAGGAAAAACTCACCCCAGTGGGACGTCGATGTAAATAACTATGAGAAACCTTGGAGAGGACCGCATATGTGGGTAACCCCCTCTAGGGGGGGGGGGGGGGGGGGGGGGGTTATAGCGTCTTTCTACCTTCCAGGTCAGGGGAGGGCAATTCATTTTTACCGGGGGCCGCATGAGCAACCAGAGCACTGCTGGAGGGCCACATCGACAATATTTCAATTAAAGTTTGCTCAATATTATTTTTGATATACCGTAAGATTAAAAAAAATAATAATAATAATAATTTCATTTGACCTAACTTAACTTTATACAAAAGCAGATTGCTTCTGATGGAACACCACACAAGGGTTAAACTCTTAATCCTTAAATATTTATATTAGGCCATGTGAAATTGAAATAAGAAAACAAAAACAATCATTGAATCACTGCAATTTATTTTTAACTTGTTCACACTTTAACTTTGTTCCACAAACAAGGAAAAACAAACAACTTAACAAGTTTATAGAAATACTGCAATACAACAAACAAAAGTCCAGCATTTTTCCCCGTCAGATTTGGACAACCATCTGTTGTACACCTGCCAGCTTGTCCCATTTCAGTCCTAACGTGTCCAAACACGCATTTACCTCTGTGAACAAGTCATTACCTGTGGTTGTCCCTTTAATTGACTGCATGGCTGCCAGCTCCTCCGTGATTTGAAAGTCTGCAGTTATCCCACGTAAGAAGATGAGCAGCTGGGCGGTGTCACGTACATCACAGCTCTCATCCAAAGCCAGCGAAAAACAGTCAAAGTCGGCCTTTCTGTTCTTCAGCTGAAGCTCCAAATTTCCAGCGATGGTCTCACCCGCCTCGTTTCAGTGCGTTGGGAGAGTGACACGTTCTCAAATGCGCCCCTCTTCTCCGGGCATATCAGCGCAACAGAGTCCAATAAGCACTCCTTAATAAACTCTCCGTCAGAAAACGTCTTACTTTTTCTGACGATTTTGTGAGAAATGACGAAACTTGTCCTGACGGCTCCATCTCTGGGGGTGTGAAATTTGGCAAAAAGTCCTTGTTGGGTTTGCAGTTTTACCATCAACGCATCAGCCTCCCTTGCGCGCTCTTCATCAGACAGATTCCGGTATTTTTCCTCGTGCTTCGTCGTGTAGTGGCGATTCAAATTATATTCTTTAAACACATCAGCCTGTGTACCACAAATTAAGCACACAGCTTTACTCTTAATTTCTGTAAAAAAAATACTTGGCAGTCCATGTCTTGTTGAAAACACGGCATTCGTCATCAACTTTTCTTTTTTTAGCGTGAGCTGACATCTCGGGGGTAACCGGGCATCACTAGTCGCTGTGCACCTTCACTCACAGGTTACACACGTACATACGTCCATAAATAACACTTTTCAAAATAAAAGCAGCACAGTTGTATTGCACGCACGACATAGATGTTTTTTTAAAATGTATTTTGTAATTTGTGATTGCTGCTGTTCACACTCACTCACACGCATACGTCCACACGGACGTAATACATATAACGCTTTTCAAAACAAAAGCAGCACCGTTGTATTGCACACTCGACATAGATACTTTTTAAAATGTATTTCGTAATTTATGATTGGCCAACCGCGCCACGCCGTGCCCCACACAGGCAGGGGTGGGCGGCGGACTTCGAGGTTCAAAGGCCAAGCAAAGCGCAGTTGGGAGAGTGGCCGTGCCAGCAACCTGAGGGTTCCTGGTTCAATCCACACCTTCTACCAACCTAGTCACGTCCGTTGTGTCCTTGAGCAAGACACTTCACCCTTGCTCCTGATGGGTCCTGGTTAGGGCCTTGCATGGCAGCTCCCGCTATCAGTGTGTGAATGGGTGAATGTGGAAATAGTGTCAAAGCACTTTGAGTACCTTGAAGGTAGAAAAGCGATATACAAGTATAACCCATTTACCATTTAGTCGTCCACTTCCAAAAAAAAAATTGTAAAATGAGTTTTTGCCGTTTTGTGGCTACAGTTGAAGTCAAGCTAGTGATTTACTGCAGATGCAGTTAGTAGAATAAAGGGATACCGTATTTTTTGGACCATAGGGCGCACCTGATTAAAAGGCGCACTGTCGATGAGCGGGTCTATTCAGGTCTTTTTTCATACAAAAGGCGCACCGGATTATAGGGCGCATTAAAGGAGTCGTATTATGATTTTTTTCTAAATTCAAAACACTATCTTGTGGTGGTTCTTTGGTCAAAATGTTGCATAGATTGTTTAACAGACTATTTTCAAGCAGCTTTCTGACAGTCTCTTCAGGATGCGGCGTTTTGTGGGCGGTCTTATTTACGTGGCTCACCTTCGACAGCGCCTTCTCCCCGTCATCTTTGTTGTAGCAGTGTAGCGTGCAAGGACGGGAGTGGAAGAAGTGTCAAAAGATGGCGCTAACTGTTTTAATGACATTCAGACTTTACTTCCATCAATAACGGAGCAGCATCTTCTCATCCGTGGCTCAATAGTGCAACATCAACGCCGGAAATGTGTCCCGTGAAAAACCGTCCGACCGGAACCCTCTAATAACTAGAGTTCCGTGGGTGAATAATGTAAACCCACTACAGTTTTTAGTGCTTTGATAGCTATTCCGCTGACAGATATAAGTAAGAACTTTACGCTACTTTTTATTAGAAATGGCAACAGCGGAAGATGTAGAGAAGGTAGAGAAAAAGAACAAGCTTATGACTACAGTGTCAGCACGGACTACAATTGCGGATGCGCGCACATTTTCAGGCCTTATGCAGATCCCAAATACACATCAGCAGGTACCAGAAGGTAAGAAAAGTTTGTTTTCCATAATATTGCGAAACAAAACGTCAGATAATATGTCGCTGAGCCATTTTGCGGTCCTTATAGACGCACCACAATAATACTCCTATGTTTAATGCGCCAACAATTCACCAAGCAGTGCGGCTTCATAGCTTACCGAAGTCGTACTAAAAACATTTTGACAGATTTTCGAGCGCCGTGTGTAATGTTCTATATTCTCAATGGAACATTTAAAGTTTTGGTGTTGTTTACTGCCATCATATTGCAGCCTACACGTACCTCTTATGTATGACTGCCATCTACTGGTCACACCTATCATTACACCATGTACCAAATAAAATTGCTTCGAGGTCAGTAAGCACATCCAGAATTATGCCGTACATTAGGCGCACCGGGTTATAAGGCGCACTGTCGATTTTTGAGAAAATGAAAAGATTTTAAGTGCGCTTTATAATCTGAAAAATACGGTACATTAATTATATTTATACAGAACAGAACAGGGTGACACCCTTACTAGGGAAGTAGCGATTAATCGTACTAATGATATACAGAATCACAATTCCAGACGATTAGAATTACCGTTTAAATAGAAATATTGTAAAACCATAAATCAATAACCGCACTCCGATAAACTCACGGATTGGTGACATTGCTCATTTACTGGAGAAGCAAGCTAGTGCGCTAATGCTTGCTGGCTAGTTAAAATGCTAACCTGAATAGAAGATACATTAACACCTTTCCCTATTAAAGGGGAACTGCATTTATTTATTTTTTAGCCTATATTCACAATCCTTATGTAAGACAAAAACACATACTTTTTTCTTTTTTTAAGCATTCTAAATAGTAAATAAATGCGATCAAACAATGGAGCCTTTGGGAGTTGCTCTATTCTGCCAATAAAGCCCTTCAAAAACTCCATCATTGTTTGATATACACGCTGTAATTAATGTAGAAACAGGCACATTTATAATAAAATTTAATATTTATGTATTTTGTTCATTTTAAGCATACGCGGCACATTCAATTCGAAAAAGTATGACGATGTTCGGTTTAAAAAAAAAAAAAGTACCTGTCTTGTCTTTCATAATGATTGTGAACGTTAGGCACAATTCCCCAAAAAGTGCATTTCCCCTTTAAGAAATTACATCTTTCTAAAATTGTATAAACACAACTCAACTATTGAACCAGGTGGTCGATTTATACACGTAGGAATATGTCAAGGAGGTGTCTACAACAGGAAGTGACCCCGCAACGTCACGTAAACCCTCGTTTTTCCCTTATTAATAAAAAAAAAACACCTAATAATCTAAAATGGAAGATGATAAAAATATTTAAACACTCAAATTAAAAAAAACGTCTTTCAAGAAGCCAGAACAATATTTAGGTTTTTTTTTATTTCGCAAAAGTGTGTGTATCTAATTATTCAATTGTTTGAATAAAAATTGGTACTTTTTGAGCACATTCAACAGTATTGAGATAATAATGATAACCGTGACAATGTTAAAAATGTTTATATCATTACAACCGTAACACTCAAACAAGGCAGTGATATGGAGCTGATCGCTTAATCGGAATCAATTATTATACTCTAATGCAGTGTTTTTCAACCACTGTGCCATGGCACACTAGTGTACCGTGAGATATTGTTTGGTGTGCCGTGAGAGATTATGTAATATCACCTAATTGGGTTAAAAATATTTTTTGCAAACCAGTAATTATAATCCGCAAATGTGCCGTTGTTGAGCGTCTGTGCTGTCTAGAGCTTGGCAGAGTAACCGCGTAATACTCTTCCATATCAGTAGGTGGTAAAAAGGTATCTAACGCTTCAACCAAAAAAAAAAAAAAAGGCGAGTGCCGCTAAGAAAAGGCATTGAAGCTTAGGAATGGCGGTGCAAAACGAAGCTAAAACTGAACTGGCTGCAAAGTAAACAAAAACAGAACGCTGGACGACAGCAAAGACTAAAGCGCGTGGAGCAGACGGTGTCCACAAAGTACATCCGTACATGCCATGACAATCAACACCAAAATAGGAGCGCAAGACAAGAACTAAAACACTACACACAGGTAAACACCAAAAAACTCAAAATAAGTCACGGCGTGATGTGGGCGGCGTGGCGAAGTTGGTAGAGTGGCTGGGCCAGCAATCGGAGGGTTGCGGGTTACTGGGGTTCAATCCCCACCTTCTACCATCCTAGTCACGTCCGTTGTGTCCTTGGGCAAGACACTTCACCCTTGCTCCTGATGGCTGCTGGTTAGCGCCTTGCATGGCAGCTCCCGCCATCAGTGTGTGAATGTGTGTGTGAATGGGTGAATGTGGAAATACTGTCAAAGCGCTTTGAGTACCTTGAAGGTAGAAAAGCGCTATACAAGTATAACCCATTTATCATTTATTTATCAGGTGGTGACAGTACACCTACTTTGAGACAAGAGCTATAGTGATGCATGCTTGGTTATGGTTTGAATTTATATCCAAGGTTGAAAAACACTGATGTAATGTAATTCAAGCAACTATTGGCTTAACTCTTTTCATGGTTACACTGTCCTTAACATCTGAGAGTGTGGGGTGCAATCAAATTGTGGGGGTCTGTGTGTGGCGTGTATTTTCCGTGGATGTGTGTAAGTCTGAAGAGTTGCTAGTCTCACCAACTTGGTGCCGAGTCTATTTGGTGCCAGTCCATCCAACAAAAGTCAACAAACAGCAAGTGTGTGTATGTCTAAGACGAATGAGGATTTTGGAGCTCCTTCGCTGCGCTGTCCTCCGGTGGAGTTTTGTGGCAACAACTTTGCCAAGCCGTTTTAACGGGAATACGAAATCCAGAGTAGAATGTTTGTGTTTGAGTGAGTTTAAACGTTTCACTCTCATTGTCATCCCATTGGGTTGAGTTTTTTCTTGCCTTTATGTGGGATCTGAGCCGAGGATGTCGTTGTGGCTTGTGCAGCTCTTTGAGACATTCGTGATTTAGGGCTATATAAGTAAACATTGATTGATTGATTGATTGATTGATTGATTGATTAATTGAATTGTCTGTTTCTGGCCCTTAAAGTGATCATAACTTCACCTTGCAGAGCGGACAACTTCTCCAAGATGCTTTCCAGTTAATCAATACATACACTTTCACAGTTTATTTGCAAGTTTGTGCAGAAAATGCTAAAGTGGTCACTGCAAACTCAAGAACAGTGCTTTCATTTGACCTCTTGCTAGAAATAGGCGTATTTGTCTTCCATGTGCTTGATTGAGTCTGGGCAACAGCAACCGGAACGTGACGTCCCGTAAAACCAAGTCATTCTTAGGTGCATTTAATTTTTCACTCTGCTTTGTGTCATAGGGAGATTTGGTTGCTGCAGGTGTTCTCTCGGGCAACCGCAACTTTGAGGGACGCGTTCACCCCAACACCAGAGCCAACTACCTTGCGTCGCCTCCACTCGTCATTGCTTATGCAATAGCCGGGACTGTTAAGATCGACTTCGAGACAGAACCTATCGGTGAGTGTTGTGTAACCTCCAAAAGTTGATCAATATTGAAGGTTTTTTAACCAAACTTAAAAAAAGAAAATATGTGAGACCAGAGCCAAAATCACGAGAGCCAGGTTGTCCGTGAAAAGAGACACGGGCTTGTTACGTTACTTAGGTAACTAGAGACGAAAATAGACGTAGATGCATGGATCGGGTGTTGCGCGAAACTAGCCATTATGTGACAGTTTATCTTTAAAACAAGGTGAGAGTCACGGCTACCCACCAAGATGACCCACAAGATACGTCACGTCAACACCATCTCCGTGCTTTGCCATTCATCAATATTGTAACATCCCAAGGAATGGAGGCTCAGACAGATTCCCAGTTTGTCAAAATGCAACAGGCTCAATCTCCGTGTGTCACTCTTTTATCTGGCAACATTCCACAACACACGTCACTTCCCATCCTTGTCCCGGAAGTCCCGCCCCCAGTCAAGCCATTGGCTAGAACCTGTGGAAAAGATATATTTTTGACATGTGTTTGCCTTATACTGTATTTTTCGGACCATAGGGCGCACCGCATTAAAAGGCGCACTGCCGATGAGCGGGTCTATTCAGGTCTATTTTCATCCAAAAGGTGCACCGTATTATAGGGCGCATTAAAGGGGTCGTATTAGGATTTTTTTCAAAATTTAAAACACTTCCTTGTGGTCTACATAACATGTGATGGTGGTTCTTTGGTCAAAATGTTGCATAGATGAT